>NW_013665655.1:649107-733443 GCF_000517525.1 Limulus polyphemus | reverse complement strand
AAAAAATAGCATATACTGACAAAATATTTAGAAGAGTTTCTTAAAAAGCCTGGACAACTTCAAGAACCCTAAAACAAGAGAGCTACATACGTTGGCTTATTAGGACGACTTTTCTGCTGGAACGACCTAAAATCCTAAATGAACACAGAAACGATACTTATAATTGCTATATCAATAGAAAACAGCAAAGACTGTGTAGAAGATTAATGTATTTCAAAGCATAGCGAGAATAGCACTACAAACAAAAATTAAAAAAGAAGAAATAATGACACAAATTACATTTTTAATAGGATTATAAATCAAGAAGAAATCGTGAAAAGTGTTATTATAAGTCTCCCAAACAATTAGGATCCTGGAATTGATGGTATTACTCGTGAGATGCTTAAACTTGTTTTAGATGAATTGTGTCCACACTGATATGAAATTTTCAATTTAGTCAGGAAGACGGCGGAGTTTCCTACAGCCTAGTGGAAACCAGTAAGTTTTCCAATTTATAAAATTGCCAATGTAGATCATATGGATAATTACATCTCTTCAATGTAATTGGGAAATTCTTTATTAAAATTTGAAATCAATAATCAAATGATTGGGCTGAAGTATAAAAAAAAAATGAAATGAAAAATAAGCGGGCTGTCAAAGAGGATATGAAACTATTTATCAAATTTTTACTTTACAATGTGTAATGGAAAAATATATTTCTAGAGGAAAGAAAAATACATTGTGCATTTGTAAGTTGTGCCATTGCTTTTAAGACTGTTGAACATACACTTTTATAGTACAGAGTTATTAAATCCGATGTTAATGGAAAAGTTTAATGTCTTTAAAAGAGTATATGAAGACAATCACAAACTTGTTTAAGAGCACAAACCGAGCTAATGGAGTTTCAGATGCTTATTTGAACATATGTGTTTGGATTAGCCTTTTCTCTTTATGGTCATTAACGAACGAGTTGAACAAATGCATAAAAATTAATTGGAAATATATATCTTGAATGATGCACAAGACTTTTTATTATTATTATTATTTTACATAATAACGATGTTAGTATTTACAACGATACTTCTACCAAGTTGCAGATGTTGAGTATTTTAGAAATATTTTGTAAACATTCGAAAATCATAGTTAAAAGAAAGAAATATGAATTAGTAATAAATAGACAATCTGTGTGCTTGTTTTATAGAAGTATTTGCATCTAACCATGCCATGGGGTTTAAATTAAGCAATGAAAAATTAGAAGCGAAATCAATGTATAAGAATGGCGTCCTGTTATGTAATGACTGCAGTCTTGGTAAAACAATCCGAAAAGGTAATGTATGGAGATATAATTTGATTGAAAGGTGGAAAAGTCACCGTTTGAACTTTTATTCCGGTAAAATGATTACTCTTGCAGTCCTATATGGTCCCGAAATTTCAGGTTGTAATAATTATACCATTTTTCAAACTGAAAATGCAAAACTTACATAACTATTACCAGTTAATAACGCTACAACTTTTGCTGTTTGATTTTGAGGAGGGGGGATGCTGCAAGCGGTCGTTAGCGGTTATTTATAAAACCAAATGTATTAAATATTGATTGAAGATTTTAAAGTTACATAGAATGTAAACCCTAATGTATGCTTCGATATGCTTAAATTGTTGAATGACCGATAAATACCTATAAACGTGAATATTTATAAAATAATAGTCATTTTGTATTGTTCTGGGTTTGGTTTTACCTCTTACACGAGGTAGGTTCGACAAAACAAAGCTACACAAGAGCTCTCTGAGTTCGTCGTTGCTAATTATGAACAAAATTAGGCTACAAGGAAAACAGCTAGTGAATAGCACACATCTTAAACCCTTAGAATTCCTTGTGTAGCGTATCCACGGTCCCAAACGAAGTACGATTTGTTTTTCGCTAACGGGGCACAAACCTTGGACCCTCGTAATCACAAACCTGCACCCTAACTGGTGGACCACGCCCGGCCCAGGAGGTATGAAATAAAATGATATTTCTTGAATTATTTAAGCAGAGATAAAAAAAAAAACATTTAAGCACAAACGGCTTTTCTTCCAATATTAATTGTTATACAAAATTAGATGTTTTTTGTTTTTTTTTAATTTTGCGCAAAGTTACACGAGGGCTATCTGCGCTAGCCGTCTCTAATTTAGCAGTGTAAGACTAGAAGAAGGCAGCTAGTCATCACCACCCACCGCCAACTCTTAGGCTAGTCTTTTACCAACGAATAGTAAGATTGACCGTCACATTATAACGCTCCCACGGCTGAAAGGGCGAGCATGTTTGGTGTGACAGGTATTCGAACCCGCGACCCTCATATTTCGAGTCGAGTGCCTTAACCATCTGGCCATGCCGGGCCCCACAAAATTAGTTAAGTATAATGAATTTAGGTTTGCTTAGAATCCAAAAATTACTTATGTATTAATATTCCGAAATAAAAAAAGACGCAAGTCGCAATACTAAAATTATCAACTCATAATCTTGAAAAGGAAATAAATCGATTTGAGGATATTGAAAGTGATGGGAATAAACTTTATATATTACTTGTCTAAAATACAGAATTAATTTGTTATATACAAGATATCACTTAAATCCATTAAACTTGAAGGTTATCCTGTAAACAGCTTAAATATATTAGAGATTTATAACATTTGTTACAAATGATAAGGAATTTCGAGCACGACTTGTCCATACAGATATGTATTAATGGATTGAGTGTAAATCATGTGAACTGTAAATCATTACTTTCTTATTAACTACAAACTACCATGATTACAACATATTAGTGTGCGTTTTAAATAAAATCATGCTTTCTTATTTTACTGTTCTTACAGACGTGTTAGTTCTGAACTTATGGTGTTGAAAAGTATGACTATCTGTGCTCTACCTACCAAGAGCATTGGAACGCGATTTTTAGCGTTGTAAACCTGCAGATTTACCGCTGAGCTACTAGAAGGACAATTCAGAATAAGATATATTGATTGAGATTTTGTTTGATAAACTACTCGTTTAGTTGAGAATAATATTTTTTATTTAGCTTGATGATTTCATTTAAGAAAATAAGATAACATAAACGTTGAGGAATATCTATAACACATCCTAAATTAGCATGTTCTTAACTTATTTATTCAAACATTAGCAATGTGTACCAAAAAATTGGAAATATTAATTTCAGAGATACATATTCTATTGCTTCCGATTAATATTCGAATCAATGTTGTTGTTTAAAACTCATAACGCAGGTAAATTAATACGTAGAATTATAAACAGACTTTTCTCTACGTTAAAATACTTTTATTGCGAGCATTGTTGCTCGATGAAGACTCCGGTAAGATGGCCGACAGCTCGTAATAAAAGTATTTTAACGTAGAGAAAATTCCGTTTATAATTCTACATTCAAATCAGTGTGTTGGAGTCAAAATGCTTGATATTCGAAATAAGATTTTTTCTCTTACATCTTTAATAATTTGGGTCACAGCAACAAGTTGGTTAATAAACTAACTTTTAGTAATAAACGTTTTGCAAGCTTTGAAATAAAACTACATCAAAACACTTTTGTTTAGCGGGATTTCTAACTAATTCCTAATGTTATTCTTTTCATAAGGTAAACATCAATGAGTAAGAATGTATTAAAACGAGAATTCGTATTTTGAATAATTATTAAAAATTGAAGACCATACACGAAATATAATCATATCAGTAATTCTAACAATCTTTAAAAACAGAGTTTCCATTTTGTTTTAAATCTTGTCGGCATGGCTGTGTAGAGACAAATCTACATTGTGTTGATCAAGCCTGGCAATGACAGGCACCCTTAAAAATATAAATGGTAACTGATTTTTTTTTTTTTAGTCATCTGTTTTTCTCTGTTTGAGTTGCATTATAACAGAAACACGTGTTCAACGACATATCGAATACTTTTGAAATTCTAACGCCTGTGCAACGTCAAGAACAGTCACTATTGATTAAATCCACAGACTAAGGTTTTAGAAAGTTAAAGTAACCTGAGCCCTACTTTTCAATGTATTCATAATGGTTATATGTTTTAGTGCATTGAAGCGTTAGTTATTGTTTATCTACAAATAAAATGGAGAATATTACGTTAGTAATTATGTACAGCTAAGCTATGATGACAAGATAGAAATGCGTAAATCAGTTTAATACCCTTTAATTTAGGGTGCTTTACAAAATAAATAATAAAAATCTGTTTACAAACCTATAACCTACACGTTAAACAATAGTTTTCAGTTGATGAAAGGAGAGTTTGTCAGCGTGAAAGCTTCGAAGAAAAATTAAATTATCTACTTTATATAGAGAAAATTACTGCACTTATCATTTTAAGACCACTTTAAAGTAGTTTTCTGCATAAAATAATTTCACGTGACTCTAAGTGTTTCATCAAAGTTTTCTCAGAGCCACGAAGCTGCTTTCAGTAAAATGAACATTAGAACTATTATAAACCAGACTGTTCTTATAATGATGTCATAATAACATATGTAGTCCTATCTTACTTTCCACATAAATTAGAAATAATGCTAGATGTTACTCTCATAAATGCGTTGTTGGCATCAGATGACCCGCCAACAAATTTAATTAAACTATGTTTAACTTTCTAGAAACATATAACAGTACCTCATTACTGTTTTCTTAAGTTGAACAATTTTCAATTACACCAAATTATTTCACCCAAATTAATTCAAATGCTAGATAAGCTATAGAATCAAACTAAAATACAAAATAATTATTTTATTTCTATTTATTCACATAAATTAGGTTTTATTATGTTTTTTTTAGTTTCCTCAGTGGGGAATCTTGCAGTTGTATAAAGCTTTGTAAAGAGAAAATTATAAAAGCAAATAATATAATAGATAGATAAATAATTTTACGCCTTACATAATGATATTAGTTGTGATTAATTTCAACGATGAATCTAAGTCTTACAGCACGAAATGTCTGTGTTACCAACTGCAGTTTAATAGAGTTACACTACAATCACCTATGTACTACTGAACATTCGTCCTAAAGGGATGTGTAACGTAAGTTAATATTAGCACAGATAATAAGTAACTGAGCTGTACTAGCTATGCCGTCATTATTCACGCTGATCATATCTGTCCTTCACAGCAGCTACTGACATTTGACGAAAAACCCCTTGGTTCTTTAATCACTTTCTCGTACATAATTTATTCAACAAGTCTCTTTTCTTTCTCTAGGATTTCCTTTACTGTAAATCACTTGTGTATGTAGACATTGAAGACACATTTTCTTGATACAATAACAACGGTTTAGAAACTGGAATGAGAATTCACATCAGCCAAATTTTCTAGTTACTCTACCTGTGTTTAGTGTTCTTGGTTTTGTCTGTAATTGCAAAGTGGTTTTTGTAACCACATGACGTTTGTTGTTGTTACTGTTTATAATTTTCTGCGCAAAGCCCTTTCTCATTGTGAACTGATAAACTAGAGGGAAGGCAACTAGCTCAAAGCATCCACCATCAACTGTTTGGTCACTTTTGTCTAACCAAAGTGTAAGATTTTATTGTCAATCCTCTAACGTAGCGGAGCGTGTTTTTGCGACAGCAGAACTCAAACCACGAATCCTCTGATTCGTAGTCTGTCCATGCTTACCTTTAGACCATGCTCAATATTTCATTTTATTCTAGGCTACTAACGCACGCATTTCAAGTGAAGAACTGTAATTATCAATAAAAAAGGTTGTACTCGAAATAAAACTCGTCGATGTATTAAGATAATCAATAATATACGAAAATCATGATAGACCCACAACAAAGGTCTGCATATACAACTCATATATGCACATGTTCTGTATGGAACAATTTTTGATATGTCACTAAGCAGAAATAGAGACTTTAATATAATGGAAGGACATGAGATTTGATTTGTATGTATTATGTTCACATCTTGGATATATAAAACTCCGAGTGAATATAAATTGTAGATTAAGTTATTTCTTTCTTTTACTTCAATATACCTTTAATTGGAAAATTCCGCAGATTAAGAGAAACCTCTTTTGGTTTGTTCATTAAAATGAATTTTAGTTTCCTATATTCTTGTAGTAAAGAAATTATATTTATAATTTGTTATTAAACACGTATTTTCATAATAGTACTTATATTTATGGCAAAGCTACAAAAGCTGTCTGCCACCGGCCCTAATTTTGAACTACTGCAAGGTAAAAGCAGTACCCTACCATCTAACATATCCAGACTAAGGGACTAACTGTCACACTTATAACGCAGGGAGTAGATTTTGTAGTATGCACGGATTTAAACGCGTGTCACCAGCTCCAAAATCCAGAGCTCAATCTGTGGGTCAACCCGCGCCCTCTGGTAATAGAAATAGTTCAATGCGCCGTGAATCATTTAAGAACGATGTATCGTCAAACGGAGTTTTTTTTATAATATTTTAACTTATATAACACCTTAAGTGATGGTGATTTATTTTATGCAGGATTTGTATATTATTTAGATAGATACACACATACACAGAGCTCCAGACTATTCAATGATTTATTTATTATTTAGATAGACACACACATCTATATAGCTCCAAGTTATTCAATGATTTGCAGAATTCAGCATTTATATGTGGTTTAAAAAAAAATATCATATTGTATAAATATATTTTTGAACAGTTTTAGAAATATTTGTTAGAAAAGAAGGAAAAAAATGCTTTGATTATCAAAAAACTTCCTTACAATGTAAAATATAAATTCTATGATTTTAATCCAAAAATGGAGCCCCGATTTGCACAGGGTAATCTTAGGAATGATAAACACGCTCTTGGTAACAACGTTCTGAGTGTTAAGTTACATTCAATTAAACTAATACAAATCAATCAAGTCTCAGAAATCTTGTTCCTTTCACCTAAGAAAAACGTTAAAGATTATCAGTTCTATTTCACTATGTTTATTCAACTGTTTTTAAAAAAAAGTCATCCATTATTTACGTTATAGTCAACTTGAAATTGCAACTAATGTAAAAATCAATAACAATTGTTAAACCTACAGAAAAACTATCAGAAGAAACCGAAATCAGACGAATTTGTTTTAAAACACCGTAATGTACAGCAATAACCACGATTCCGTTCTCCCAGTCTGTATTCCTGTTGTTTACTAATCCATACACTTTACTCTTGTTTAGTTTATTTCACACAATAGAATATATTTATTTCTTATATGGTATTTTATTTTCAAAATGTCCGCTCTTGACCTCCTGAAATCAATACCCCCAGGAGTGTCACATTCTGTACTTTCGCATTGGTTTTTCGGACTTTAGTAACAAACAGATAAACCTTGTTTGTTTACTGACTCGACATTAGCATGAAAAGGTAGAGCTGTTATTGATCTTTCACTGATTTCTGATTGGCTCAGTTAGGAAGTGTGAGTTATTTACTAGAGTTTGAGCCAGTTTGGTCTTACTTCTTGGAGAGAGCAGTAATGTAAATATTTCTATTTAACTCCACTTTTAACTCTAACGTTCTGCTAACTCCTATCATGAAAGTGGCTATTGATCCTGTTGACTTACGACACTATGATACGTTAACAGATAACTTGTTTTTTGTTTTGTTTTTAATCACTGGAGTTTTACAAGACGTTCGATTTTTTTCGGATTAATATACTATATATATATCTAATATAGCACTGATAACATATAATATTAGTAACATCTACATTATTTAATGAATTTTTATGTGAGCGAAATACAATTATTTTATATGAACATATAATATTTGTATCTTTCTTTACGAAACAAATAAGTTACAAGTTTCTTAATGGTTATTTCACTAACCATTTTTCACATTAAAGCTAGTAGTAAAGCATCATTTAAAACTGAAACTGAAAACCATGGTTTTGAAATAAATAAGACAAATTTCATAACACAAGTTTTTTTTTATCTCTCATAAAACATCTCAAATTATATTTTCGCAAGTAATGCTTTATGTGACATTTATAATAAAACTTAAGCACAATGTATTTTCTATGTAGAAATAAAATTACGCATGGCACGTGCGTTCCGTAGTTAGAATTGAAATTGATGTTTTCATACATACTGTTTTAAATTACATGAATAACAAAACGTTTGCTCGTTTTTTCGTGTGACGACGGAAATATATAAAACTTATTATGTGATTGGAAGAAACAGATTGAATAGTTTAACAAATTAACTACTGGTATAGATTTTTACAAACAAACATTTACGATGATAACTAAGGAATAATTATTCTGCCAAAATTGTATTCCATTTGTCATGAAATCAACAATGCCATTCCATGAAACGCAACAAGAAAACGAAAAACCGGATGGTTGTATATCACTTTTTTATTCTGCATATAAGTAAATATATTAATACAGTTAAGCATATGTATATAATGCATACAGTTTACTTGACAAAGAAATAAATTAATATACTTTTAAATCATGTAAATACAGATAAGATCACTTATTAATTAATCATTTTTTGCTCTGAACGGCGTGCCCAGAATAAAATGATTACTATAACATTTTCAATGCAGTTTTAGTCGTTAATATTTTTAGTTCATGCCTTTTATTTTATACTTTCATAAATTATAGGTATCAGCGTATCATCGACACTGATTCGACGGTCCCTTCACTCACAAAAGGTTCGGATAAATAAAAGGACAAAATAAAGAAAAATACGCTAGGTGTTCTAATTCATTTATTAGGAATTCATGGAGAAACGACAAATTTCACGTCACGCAAAGACTTGAATGTAAAAGTGACTTTAAAATTCAGAATGCAGTTGCCGATACAATCTTACTTGCAAATCGCCTGAAAGCTTGCTTACTAAGTAGTCGTATTTAATTTAGCCCGCGTTTTGATTGTGGATTTCAACCCACTATTTACTGTATAGTAGAAGAATCACTATATCGACCTGTAAATTCAAATTCATGTAAACAGAAGCTGTATAAATAATTGAGCCTGTATCAGGTGTCAGCCAGAGCAAAAATTATTATAAAAACGAGAGGAAAATTTAGGTTATAACATTTTCTAGAATCTGTTTTTTTTTCAACATAAATTACACTTCTATCTGCATTACTTTTACTATTTACTATTAGCCACTAGAGCAAAAGCACAGATCCAATAATCTGATACTTAAACAGCCGATATACTCCCAATACCGTAGTTATTCTGAAGTAATTCATCTGTTTGTATAATATTGAATAATGAATTCGACGAAATATCATAACATTATTCACACACCTAAATTAATTTAGGTTACTGTATGGTGAAGTAAAAGAGACTCAAAACCACATACATTTTGTATACACTTCACCATTATAATAGGCTTGCTTAATGGTATTTTTTGGGTTTGCTGACACAAGCTGTACTAATGAACCTTGAACACGCGAAACTGGAGTCCACAACAAAGGGTACAGCCAATCAAATAATGTATAAGGTCACTACGTCATAGATTCCCCTTTTCAATTTCATCTCTGGTGAAAAGGGAAAGAAATATTTAACACATTTATACAATTACTAAACAGAGTAATATACTATTGTGTGATTATTTTCCAAACTTGACACGACATTTTGAATTGTAAAAGCGAATTTAAGCAAGTTAATGATAAACACAAATAACCGCTCTTATCATTCAAAATGAGCTTCATTATCAAGTTATTTTTCTGGAGAACAAAGTTGTATGATGTAACATATATATATATATATTGACGTTCTACTTTCCCGGATGTCATGGTTACAGTAACCGGACGAGTCCAAAACACTATCTTTTCGAGCAGAACAATGAAATGTTTCCTCAAAAAATCGCCACGGATACTTTACTAATATAAACGAGTAAATGTATTCTATATTTATCAAAATAAACCAAAACGCAAGGTTATTAACTCTTAATTTAACTAGTCTACATTGATATATTTAACTTTCGAATCTAGATTTTGTAACTTCTATATCAAGAAAAGCATAACTTGTTCTGTGTGTCATTAGTCGATCGTTTCTTTACTAATTTACAATTTCGTTAAAATCATGACTTGATAGTTATACATGAATTTTATTTTTTAGTGGAAAATACTTTTGTTGCCACTTTATCTTTTGCTAGCATCTAAATCTCCAGTTACGATGTAACTGAATATTAACAAAAGCTCATATGTAATTGAATAAAGACGTTAAATTTCGTCCATGGAAAATCTCAGTAGATCTAGTTATTAGCGATAAGTCGATGTTTCTGTCTGCCCAGCGATAGATTAAAGTACGTGGAGAATATGCTGGTATTGTAATTATACTCAGCTTACAAGAGCACGCTCTCACCGTAGATTAAAAGGCAACATACCTCTCGTGTATATAGCAGGGAGTCTCTATTCTGCAGGAAATTGTGACGTGATGGCGATGTTATTCGTGCTAAATTGTTTCAACTTATTTGCATATAATGCTCTTTTCATTAATTTTCCCCACTTGGTAGTTGTTCTATTAAGCACGTCGTTGGATCTTGGTTCTGCTGAAACTCAACAGAATTCTGTAAACTTTAGCAAAGAGTATCTTGAGAAGTTAGCACAGACTAATCCAATTTACAGAGCACCATGGAAGTTTCAGTATATATATATAAACAGTAATTACGCTTTGTAGAACAAAAGAGAGTTGGAACTAACAAATAAGGATGTTTTCAGCAAAATAAAGGACAGCATAAGACACAATTAAATGTTACTATTATTTTTCTAGCAATAATATGTTGGTTTAAGATTTTAAAGGTATCTCGCTTTTCACCGCGTTAATATTTTGTTAATAAAAAACAACACTAAATGTGGAAATCCGCTAGGAAAAGAGCACTAACACTAAATGTAGAAATTCACTAGGAAAAGAGCGCTCATTTAATTTTGAAAGTCGATTGTAGGCAATATCTCCTGTTACTGTCAAGTAAAAATTTACTGTTTTTTCAACCATCTTAATATAATGGACGTAGCGTTTATATCGGTATCTATGTATGTAACCGAAACTCCTGCGCTATCTATTGAATGGCACCACAAACAAAAATACATAAAAATTCACACTTTGAGTATTCAAGATTCAGACAATTAGAAAAATAACTGTGGTATGTGCAACAACCATTTCTTTATAATAGAACACAATTATAAATAATTGTGTAAAAAAGTTATAAATCTTTCCTTACAACAACAAGAACACAACTTCCAATAAGACTGTATGTGAGGGTTTGATTATATCTTTATTGGTGTAATTTTAAATGTACTAATGAGAAACTGGTTAAAAAACTATTATTTTTTCAATAAACGGTGACAATTTTAATATATAAAAACATTACAGTTTATATGAGTAAAGTTGATGAGCATTTTGAGCTCTGTACATTGAATCAATCCAAGCAGTTTTCCCGTGCAATACCTCCCAGAAAAAAAAAAATCATATTTTTAGAAAATGTTCACTTTCTCTAAGTTTTTTTTTTTAATGAGATATGAATGCTACGATTAGTAAATACTAGTACAAACAGCTGCCCGTAAGGCAGCGTTTCTGCTAGCATATAAAATATAAATACCTTCTGTATGAGCTAACCAAACAAAACATTTCCTCTCCATGACGATAAAATCTACAACAAGGTAAAATATTGTATTCGAACTTATAATAAATAGTTCATCAATCAGATCCATGTTTTATAAATTACTAGCTGATATACCCGTTCAGTGCATGGGAGGGAGGAGTAAGATCCAAACACCGATCCTCCTATGTCACTCCCCGGGGAGTTCTTAAGGGTACATACCAGACTTAGTGGTGAATAGTTCAGTGATTCGCCAGTTAAAAACGGACACACATACACACAGAGACCTTTTGAAATAATTGTTTAGATTGGATTATATAAAATTAACACACACACACACATATATATAGAGGGAGAGAGAGGAAAGTAAATATGTAAGCTTGATTGTGTAGACATGGGAATAATGATAACTATTTGTTACGAATGTGATTTCAAGATGTTACTACTGATATAAAAATCAGTTATGTGCTTATTTATTATACTTGAACTTTCATACAATGAATTATAAATGTCGCATTTGCTCATATTTTGAAAAGTATATAAAATTCACTGTAGTTAATTTTTTTGTTCTCAGTGTGGATAGATTGCTTTGATCAGAAAGTCCCCGATAGGTCAGCGATAATATTACGGACTTGCAGCCATAAAAATCAGGGTTCGATTCTACGTGGTGGACAGCATGCATGTAGCCAATTGTGTGGCTTTTCACTAAAAAACAACAACACAATCAGAACTTAATAATAGTATAAAAGAAAGGTAAGAAAATTATTAATTAAGTCGACATGTACAAGTTCTGACACTTGTCTTTCGTCATGTTCATTAACATTCTAATTTCGCAATTATTGTAAAGAATATAACTTTCTGCAATTTTTTTTGGGGGGCTCTTTTAAACTAAATAAAAGTATTTAAAGTTGGATACAACGTGTGGAGCTGACACTAATTTTCTTTCACAGACACCACGTGTTTCACTTAAGAAAATTATCAAAATTCTATTTAACTGGTTGAACTAGAGACTCCTGATTTTTTTTACAATATAATTCATTGATGCTTTAAGATCGTTTTTCAACTTGATCTCATTTCAATCAAAAATATTCCATTTTGTAATGGTGGGGAATAGAATTATCTGTATCGAGTAAACCAAAACAAAACAGAGAGAGAGAGAAATGGACATAAACCAATACAGTAAAGCTTTAGATAAAAGTAATATTTTTTTGTTTTTGAGCTTTAGAAGTCTTGCCTGTGTTTTGTATCCTGTCACCAAAAGTATTTTTGCTTCAACAATTCTTACTTCTTAGGTGATGTAGTGTCTGATCGTGTAATAGAATACCTTGTATTTCTTACTAAATGGGGCAATATAGAACATTTATTGTTTCCGTAAAGCTAAGTTGGAGATTCAAACTTTGTTCTAAAGCCTAGAAAACGTCACCCTGACTTAATGGCTGACTAACCACCAGAGTGAATTCTTATGTATTTTAAAGGGATTTTTTTATTCGCTGTCACTCAACCACATCAACCATTTCTGGGTGTCGTTTCAATTCTACCATACTTGTAGTTAGTAAACATATCAACAGAAAAGAGTTGGTCTTTTCTCAGGCCTCATATTTTGTTTCATTACTGAATTCTACTGAAACAGAATTTTAATAGAATAGTTGAAAACTATTTCACTGATAATAAACACACAGCTCCACAATGGGCTCTCTATGCTGTGCCAACCACAGGGATATGGCCACAGATTTTGCCATTATAAGACCAGAGCCACCGGGGTGGGGGAAATACATTTATATACCGTTTCTCTGCTACATAATAATAATTGCAGAAGATACATGTCCTGGAAAACATTAACTTCAAATTCTATTTATGTATTTCAAGCAAAACCTTTTATTTATTATTTTTTTAAGATACGGAAGAAGTGCTGATACTATTTATAGGTTAGTTTCAAAATACGGAAGTCTTTCGCCAAACTAAGGATTGATTATGTTTTATTATCCGAAAGTGTATAATTTGAGCTGTTCAGAATTTGTCTTCGAACCAGTTAGTATGCATAAAGATATTTCACTGTACCAAAAGAATGTTCTTACTTGATTTTCATCTGCGGGCGCGCTTTGTGGGAATGTTATAATTACAGAGAGCCGGACAAAGTCCTTAGGGCAGCGAGAGCACCTGGTTGTCTTCACTCTGCTCAGTAGCTCAAAAATATGGACTGCTATAATTGAACCATAGGAGTCTCTGACTTGGCCGTTTAGCCCACGTGCGTGTAAGATGCTGAAATTTTCAGTTCCAAGTCAGCTAAACAATGTTTCGGGATCTATTTTAACTAGTTCTATCCCACCCTCCTCTGGCTCAGCACTAAACTTTAGGGCTTATAACACAAATATTCGGAGTTCAGTTCCTACAGTTGTCACAACGCAATAGCCCATCCTATAGCTTTGTGCTTAAAATATATTAAAATGGAATATCGATGAAACATTTAAACAGGATATTCTTAATTTGACGTATTTTTCTTCTTCTTTTACTTTCTTAATTCTCAGTAATTCAATCCAATTAAAATGGTCTCCACGATGTTATCCCATTACTAGTTCATAACCTTTAGAATAAGTTTTGATTAATTTATATCAATAAATGTAGAAGATGCTGATTAAAGAATTTTATACCGTGTTTAGTACTAGAAAGTTTAGAACTTTCTATTCTACTTCATAAATAAATTTGAAAATACCTAGAATCGTCCAGTAATATACTAAATAAAATATAACTTTTGTGTTTCAAGCATGAAATTTGGTAAAAGGTTAGAGGATATCCTAAGTACGAAAAACAAACTAGGTATTAAACGATATTTGAATTTGTAAATTGGATTTTGAAATAACATATTCAATATCTATTAGCTGTAAGTAATTATATTTTGGTCTTAACGACCAATAAGCCTCATACATATTTTGAACAAGAAACACCCATCACGTGCCAGTATACAATTACTAAATTCTGAGGCACAAAGTATGTGGAAACTATACACAGTCTTTACCCGAGATGGAGACTTTACGTGAATATGGGAGATGGAGAACACAAATAGCAGCTGAAAGTCTTATGTTCAGTGTGTTTGTTTGTAATTAAGCACAAAGTACACAAAGGGCTATCGGTGCTCTGCCAACCACGGGTATCGAAACTCGGTTGCTACCGTTGTAAGTCTGCAGACGTACCGCTGTCCACTGGGGGGGGGGGAGTCCTATGTTCTAATAATGACTTATCACATTCGAGTTTGAAGTAACAATTAGTTTTTCGTCAATTCTCTGTGAAAAGGAAACATATAATTCTAAAAGTGTCGCGCTTAGCCCAGTGATTAGCATAGTGGATCCGAGGTTCCGTGGTTCGCTCCCCGTTAACGTTAATAAACAATTCGCAGTTCCTCGCTTTCGCAGTGGGTGCGTTATAAGAGTGCCAGTTAAATCCCACTATTCGACTACAGTAGCCCACGTGTTGGTGGTGGGTGCTAGCTGCTTTCCCTCTAATCTATCATTTCAAAACTAGAAATGGTTTTCTTTGTTGTTAATGGCCAAACTACACATTGGAGTATCTATGCCCTCCCCACCGCGGGTATTTAAACCTGTTTTTTTTTTGGCACTATAAGCCCTCAGACTAACCGCTGAGCCATCGGGTCAATTAGGAACGGCTAGCACCAATAGCTTTCTAATAACTTTGGGCGAAATTCCACAGACAACAACTAATTATATACATTTCTTGAAATGGTATTTTGCTCTAAACCACAAGCCAGATGGATTACATGCTATATACGTTGTGTGATGTCTTTGGAAGACGTACACTCAGAAATAGAAGCTGAATTTCAGAATGGTCACTTTGTAGTATGGAAGATATAACTCGCATTTTCGTTCATCTTAATAGATCAATTTCATAAACAAAACCAAAAACAAAGAAAAGATTATGGCGGAGATGTAAACTTGATTGAAAATACATCAACACTTCTGCGCTTAATGATTTCAGGCCCAAAACTGGCTCAAGTGATTAATGAGTTCCAAGCATCCCAAGACCTAATTCAGGAGCAAAAAAACAAAGGACCTGATATTCTTCGTCAGTAGCATGTTACAGGGATATAAATTATCTTCAGCAGCCAGTTGAAGAAAATTGTTTCTGTATTTAAGGATATGAGTAACCCATTCCTGAATTAAAGTTGCGGTTTATTCGTCCTAAGTACAAAATATTTTGCAGATTACTAAGAGTGACTGTTGTTCAACATATAGATCAGATTATAAAAGAGCACTGTAAGAATCTGATACAACTTGCCACAGTAATTAAATCTTGTTTTTAATCCATATCACTACCTCAGGATGGAAATCTACTTGATGATCTGTCTTGTGAAGGATCTATCTACTCAAGAAATCATCCAATTGTTGATGGCTCCATACTCATAAATGGAACTGTAATTGCAAATATACCCAAACTTGTAGCAACCAACGCATTCTTTTCCTATGTCCAAGATATATTTTTGCCCTATATAAAGACACAACTACAGAAGGCGAATAGGGTAGATTTTGTTTGAAATGAGTAGTTGTCCGATTCTGAGGAGGATTAAATGAGGAAATGGTACTCAAAGGCTCAGCCAGATACCAAGACTTCCTGGAACAGAGAATCATTTCTCTAATTTAACTGTGAACTGTGAAATCTCACAAAGTATACCTGATACAGAAGCTATTCCACCCTCATCATCAACATTACTGCAGAATACAAAAAGAATAGTCTACCAAGCTGGACAATACTCTAAAGACAGATATTGATACCAACTCCTGAACTTCCCTGTCCATGCCAATATGAATGGATGGATGAAAGGAATCTCACAAGCCTGGAAACTCTTCCAAATCACATCATAAACTCCTGAAATGTGGATGGGAAATGGACGAAGGATGCAGACGAAATTGAAAGTGTGTCGTGAATGGTATACTATGCACTGTACTATGCAATTTGATAGCAGATGTGATCATGACTAGTAGATCTTCATATCTGTTCATTGAAATAATAATTCCACTAAGTCCTGTGAATTTACTCTCTATCACTACAAAGGTCTATTGCAAAACCATTGTTAATTTTTCATATCCTTAACTTGAGTTGTAAACTTATAAAACTTAATTTAAACTTAAATATATTCAAAATTGTTTACTATGTGTTACAAATGTTATTCAACTGAGTACTCCAAAACTTTGGAGTATTTTGATTTTATAAATGGTCTCATATCCGCAATATTTTGCAGGTTAAAACTACCATGTAGCAAATTCTGACGCTTGAAACACAAAACCCACAGCTATTTTAATAGTTTCACTGTGCTGATAGATTAAAAAACCCTTGTAGCGACAGAACGCTGATTTACATTTGTTGGTCTTGTACGGTGACAACACGTCATTAGGGTATAATGTGTAATGTCTTATTACATTATATTGCGGTCACGTGGAATATGACTCCTGCTTCATATTCTTATTAGTAAGTGAGAACGCTGGTTTTCTATGACGTCATAATTGACTAGTAGATCATGTTAAAATGTAAATAAATTCCTTTTAAACATATATAATTGGTAAGAAGTTTCAATTAACCGAAAAACTTAGGCATAATATGTGTCATGCAATCAGTGTTATAAATGTACATGATGGACAATATTATAAGATATAAAGAAAAAAGTTTTTTAGTAAGAATACGTTTGTTTCTCTTGGAAGTTTGTGCAGAGCTACATAATAACTATCTACACCAGCCGTCCATAATTTCGAACTGATAGACTAGAGCGAAAGCAGCTAATCAACAACATCCACAGTCAACTTTTTGGTTACTCTAATTGAAAATTGGGATTTGACTATCATTCTTATGACGCCCAACTTCCTAAAAATGTGAAGCTCGTTTTCGACAAGAGGACGTGAGCGACAGATTCACAGTCCGGAAAGATAACCATTAGGTCTTGCATTTTTAGTACTATATACGAGTATAAGGGATGCTTTAAGTGAACTTTGACTTTAATTGACATAATTACGTTGATAACTTCGAGAATTTAGCTTAACTTATAGAGATGTGATTAATGATACTATACGATCTTCCTGGTAAACTTTAAACTTTTCTTGTCGAGGAGTTTGTTACCATAAGCTCTATTGTTGGTTGGAAATAATCTTGGTTTACAAGTAAATTTATCTATCATACGTGGCATTGTTTTTTGTTTGTTTTTTTGCCAAATCAGCTTTATTTTACGTGATAATTTACAAGAAAAGAGAGGCCTTAAATCCAAGAAGCTATTTTAAGCACGTTTTTGTCAGGTACTTCCGAAACACTGGGCATGAATAAAATTGTTTTTTAAATTTTCGGTCGCTTTGTTTTCTTATTTTTCATGAATACTATGCTCCAGTTTTCTCTGCAAGCTTATACGGATTGTGAAGTCTTATTTTTTCTAGGTATTAGAAAAACTAATCATCTAGCAAGTTGAAGAAGCATTAACAGATAAATCAAAAAGAAATTAATTATTACTAAAATCATACCTAAAAATTAGCTTCAAATTTCTTAATATCTAGGTATAATTAGTATGAGGCTGAGACACATCAAATCATTTACGACTGTAGTTTTATTAAAACCAAAAACGCCTTCAGAAAAAGACGCAAACACATCGTTCACAAATAATCTGAAGATTGTTTGTTTGTTTCTGAATTTCGCACAAAGCTACACGAGGACTATCTACGCTAGCCGTCCCTAATTTAGCAGTGTAAGACTCGAGGGAAGGCAGCTAGTCATCACCACCCACCGCCAACTCTTGGGCTACTTCAACGAATAGTGGGATTGACCGTCACATTATAACGCCCCCACGGCTGAAAGGGCGAGCATATTTGGTGTGACGGGGATTCGAATCTGCGACCCGCAGATTGCGAGTCGAGCTCCCTAACCACCTGGCCATGCCGGGCCCTAATCTGAAGAAAGATGCCTGCGATACTTAAATTATAGCAATGAAAACAGTTGCCTGTACCGCGAGTCAGAGTTGACAAGCCAGGCTACCATTTCTACAAGGAGCCTGAAAATACAACAGATTCTTTAAACTGTAAGTCAATTTGCAGAAACTTCACATTAAAGTTGTATACAATATAATGTGAAGATAATGAATAGATCTCAGTTACGTATATTTGACATATTATTTTGATTTTATTTAGGAATGAAAATGAACCGAAGAAATAGTTCGAGTACTTGCCTCAAACGCACAGAACCAAGAAAATGACATCCGAGGACCACCAAGTGCTGAGGAACTGTAGTATTCACAGAAGTAATTCAGGGCTGCACATAACTCTGCAATTGTGGAAACAATTGAAACTGAAATAGGATATACATGAGAACTAAGGCAGGTAAACTAAGTCCGCTACTATGATATCTCTAAAGATTTACAAACATATTCTGTTATAAAGTTAAACATACATTTTAGTTACTTCCCAGCCGAGCGTCAATTCGCATTTTTCTGAAGATGTCATTACTACCGCGTACCACCCCTTAACTACACCGAATCTTTCTTCCCAAAGAATATGTAGCTATTTCAAAAATGGCATTTTTCAACATAGAAAAACCATGAAAATCTTCATTCCTACGGAACGTTCCATTCTTGAATCACTTCATACAACCAAAACTATTATTTTCGTTAAGTTATTGTTCTGTCCCATATAATTATAAATCATATGATCATACTTTTAACACAGATACTATTGGATTCCCCTAAAATAATTTTTGACTTAAATGTCTATATCTGTCTTAGAATACGTTCCCTACATGAAACTTTTTGTTTTTCCAGGTGTTGTGCTAATACTGTACATTTACAGATAACACACCTGTGACAATCATTGTTGTTGTTTGTTTTTATGGTTCCAGTTAAACGAATATCACAATCTACGTGACCAATCGTTCTCCATTAAAACATATATATATATATATAATTTGTAAAAGTTACATATACATATTGTATTAAAATTGTTCGCTTCAATTTTGTATAAAACCGTGTATTGTGTAAACTGAAAATATTTGAATATACTTTCCACACACATCACACAAATTCAATTTCCATGTTAAAACTTACACTTATAATAATTTTCATTTAGTGCTATACGTACATACAAATGTATTTATTAATATCACCATGTTTAGTAATTTCGTATCTACCTTATAAAATAACTTATGGTTTGAGGAAGCTGGTTTTGTTTTTAATATGTAGAATTATCCTTTACATATATATGCAAGTATTTAGACTGAAAAGAAGGAGAGCAGAAGAATAGCTAAAGCTACGAACTGGTTCTTTAACAAGCAAGCAACGTTAAATAATTGTAAAAGTTCAAAGGACGAATAAAACAAATTATTATATGAAATATGGTATCCAAAGAAAGTGAAATTCAAATTGTTAAATTATTATTATTATCACATATTAACCAAAATAATCTTATAACCAACTGGTTAGAAATACTTAGTGTTATAAGTGCGCCAGAAAAATTAAATCTATAATGATTAGGTTTCATCGACTTAACATATGCGAAACTTCTTTTTTAACGATATGTTTAGCCATAATCAAATAATATCTCACAAGATTTAACTCACTTAGAATATTAGTTTAGTCGTTTATCCAAACATTAAGCCAGCAGGGCAAAATAGTCTTCATAAGTTTAATTATCATTGAGAAAGATTATTCAGATTCATCGATATTAAACTTGCTACAGGGGATCAGAAAGTGTTCCACCAGATAACCAGAAGTACAAATAAACTCTTTAAAATATGACCCGTTATGTTGCAAAATATATGTTATTGTTTGTTGGTCCCTAATTTATTTGCTACATTGTGTAAACGAGTGTACATAAGTTCTTGAATCTGAATACTTAATAAGCGAAATTAACCAGGAAATAGTTCCACTAAAGGTTGAATGTTGAAAAATAGTAAAATACGACGTTTCTCTGGAGTAAGTATAGTTTACACTTGAAAGAATGATTAGGATATTAACCAGTGCTGTGTAGTTGCCATGATTATGAGATTAATTTCCGATCTATAACAAACTCAATAAAATGAAATAAACGAACTAATTGTATTTATAAACATAATTTAATTTTGTAAATAGTTGATAAATACAGTTATGAAAGGCACATTACTTTAAATTATATCAGTTAATGAAGCCTGTATTAATTGAAATATTGGTGACAAAAGTTTATCAGCAAGTTGACATCGTGAAATCTACCGTGTCACAATGATGACTGCGACGTGCAATACGTTTATGCACAATAATAATGTCTACATTTTCTTTATGTTATATTAGAAATGTGCGACTAATCAAATAGGATCTATGAAACTTTCAAATAAAAACTAATATATAATTGTTGACATTGAATCCTAGAATTTAACATTTCATTTCAACATTTAATGAAGGATGTAATTAGACGTTTACTCAAACTTACCGTCACCTGTCGGTCGAACAAAATATTATTAATCAATTTTGATATTCACGAAAACACTAAACTAAGTTTTAGTGAAGAAATCACGAGCTAGGGTTCATAACGGTATTTATGTCAAAATTGTAAATGTTATGTGATGTGATAAATTTCGTGAAGATTAATAACCAATCAGTTGCGATGTAACAAATTCCGTGATAAACAACAACCAATCAGTAAATCTAATGTTAACTGCGCTTGTGAAACTCTTTGATTTGACCACCCAAAGTGTTTCCTTTGTTAGTTTTCAAAATTATTTGTATATACATACGAGAAATTAAAATAATATAGATCGTAACTTTAAAAGTACTTATTACCATAAAATTTAAAAAAATAAACAATACGGAAGAAAAAACTATTATATATGTGTATATAAAACATGAAAGCAAACAAAAAAAATATAAAACATTTATCTGATGTTCAGTCTCAGAAAACTTTTTTTATAGTTTGTAATCACATTCATATAAGTATTTTGAAATATCCTATTGACTGACAGACTGTCTCCAATGTTTTGTTAAGATATTCCTTGTTCATCTCAAATACCTTAATAATAATATCTCGGTGTGAATATTACAATATTGGCTAATAGACCGTCCCAGTGTTTTATTACAAACATTTTTTGTTAATCTAAAATGCCTTAATAATGATATCCGGGTATAAATATTACAATAATAACTGGAAGACTGTCTTCACTATATTGTTTGATATTTATTTTTACTCTAAAATGCCTTAATAACGACATCTGGATATAAATATTACAATATTGACTAGCAGACTGTCTCCAATATCTTGTTGAAATATTTATTTTTAATCTAAAATGCCTTACTTACGACATCTGGGTATAAATATTACATTATTGACTTGCAGACTGTCTCCAATATCTTATTGAAAGATTTCTTGTTCATCTAAAAAGCCTTGATGGTGATATCTGGGTGTAAATATTACAATATTGACCGATATGCGTCTTCAATTTCACATAAAAATTTACATTCACATAAAATGTCTTAATAATAACGTCTTGGTCTAAATATAATTTTCTGGTAATTTCAGACTTAAGTGTAATCAAGTGAAAAGAGATTTACAGATCAGCATGTATAATTTAGGTTTAAATGTGTTATGAAGCACAAAGCTGCACAATGAACTCCATGTGGTGAGAAGAGATGAAACCGAGATACTAGCATTATAAGACCTCCAGCTTCTGCTGAGCCACTGGGAAGCAAGTATGTTTTGATCCACGGGGTCCTCATGTACTTTAAGAGCTATTCATAAAGTGTAACATTAGCCAACAGATGAGGTAGTAAGAGTTTCAAGTTGTCGAGCGAGGCTTAGTGGTTAGCGTATCAGACTTTGGTTCGCTACCCAGTGCCGAAAAACCAAAACAACAGGAAAGATTGCGCTCTACTCTGAGGTTGTCGGTGCGTTATAACAATGACGGTCAAATCTCTCTATTCAAAATGACATGAGTAGCCCAAGAAAGAGCGGTAAGTGGTGGTAACTATCTGTCTTCCCTGAACTATACCTGAAAATGGTTGATAAGTTTATATACTGAAAAATCACTTTTAAAGGAAATGATGCGAAGAAAACAAGAATAACCAAAACCAGATAAGCTTTGTAAGTAATCGTTTTCATTAGCAAAACATCTGTTTCTGTTCTTCGTTAAGTTTTTCTCAGCTTAAAAAAGACGGAAACGTGTGATGTTAAGAACCAACTGTAAGGTACGTATAAGTGTATATATTCGCTTGAAAACCTGCTTTCAAATAATTTAATGATTACTTTAATAGTTTTTGATAACGTACAAACAAATTAATTAGATTTCAGTTACGTTATTAGCTTTAGAACTGTCTTTAAGCTGCCTCGGTCTTTATAGCGACATTAAACTGGTCACATTTTCAAAAATATGTAGCCTTTCAGAGCTGTACACATAATCCAGCTAATAATATCTTTACCCGACCCTCAACCTTTATTTAGAACCGTTGTTTCAGCTACAAAAGAGTTAATGTTTATTGAAAAGTTGTTAACATCGATGGTTGGGCTCATGATTAGAGAATAATACAATGCCCAGTACAGTTTGAGCGTACCTTCATCATCTTTTCTAACAAAATGATTTGTTGGAGTCGTTTTTTATAATTCTAGGTCTAACGGATTTTAAGTTGATCAGCTGTTAACGTGACTATTTTTAAGGCTTTGAACTTATTACAATAATATTAGAAATGTTTTAAGTGCCTTTTATAACTGGCTCAGTTTATCTCGAATTTCAGAATTCTTTTATTTTTGTCAACTTCAAAGCCATATTAATATACATAGTTGTTTAATTGTGTTTTAACTCAGCCAAACTGTTAACATTTATTGAAAGGTTTCGTCAGATGCAGTCAATGACAGAATTCGTTTTATATGAATTTCTAGCATATAAATATGTGTATATAATTATTATCAAGCTTACTGAATACAATATCGTTAAGCTAAATAAACAGGGGTGATGTTTTTCCCACATCATAATGTTATAACCTAAAGAATAGGTTATACGACACACAGATACAGTTGGAGGAAAACAAGGAGAAAAACCCACACATACAGAGATGGTTATTTAGATTACTACAGAGGAAGAATGATAAAATAAGTACGATACAACTAGGAAGATTAACTGACAATCACCATTACTGCAGCCTCTGATTCTTTATGTTTTGTCTGTTTTATTTACTTTAGATTATAGTATTTAGACGATAGAGTGTTCTTTCAATGAATCAAATACTAATCAGGTCGTAGTCTATTTTGTTTTACTCATTTGAAAGCTCATGTTCGAAAGTTATTGAAAACTTTTCCATTTAAAATTGTAAATCTAAAGATGTTTTGTGTGTAGAAGAAATTTCATTTACTGTAAAACGCGGCATTGTTTTAATTTACTTCCACTAAAATGAATTTTATATCTAACGGATTTTTTTCGCTAGAGTACTTCTACTATGTTGTATTGAGACTTGAACTTTGTAAGTGTAGAACAGGAAATTAAAGCACAATATTGTCTACCTGATAAATAATGAAAGTGTATACCTACAGTTCAGAGCAGTCAAACACTATTTACTTTTAATTTCTCAGTGGTGCGGATAGAATGCTTGGTCTCTGTGATTGAAAGCTAAGCATAATGTGCACGAAGTTCTATCTTTGTGCTTCCTTACTGAATATTAGAATAACTTCGGATAATGTATTCAACAAATACTTCTACAACAAATCGTTCTCTCGACCGGAAACTGTCGCAACTGCAATTTCCTTGCGCTTTAGTATTCAACTGTTTGATTAAGAATATATCTCTAGAAGCCTGGTTCCCAAAGATACAGCAATGAAAGCAACACTGCTTAAACTAATTTCAACTTTATATGTAAGTATATATTTTAGTCAAGAAAGTGTTTGTCTTTTCCTTTTCTTGCTCCTTCTCATGCTAATACACACACCATTTGAAAGCATTAAGGTAATAAACAAGTCGGGTTATAGGAAGCTAGAGGCATTTTTGGGGGAAAGATGACCGACACTTTTTACAGAATTTGAATATGTTGAATATAACTTTGTTCATCTTCTAAAATGTATTTTGACTCCATAACATAAGTCGACGATAGCCAGTTAACAGACCAACAATGGTATAATACTAGAATATAAAATACTCCAAACATAGACTGAAGAAAACAAAAACGACTAGCTTGTCATTTTCATGATCTTAAAATAAATTACACTAACCCACTATTCGTTGGTAAAAGAGTAGCCCAAGAGTTGGCGGTGGGTGGTGATGACTAGCTGCCTTCCCTCTAGTCTTACACTGCTAAATTAGGGACGGCTAGCGCAGATAGCCCTCGTGTAGCTTTGCGCGAAATCCCAAAACAAACAAACAAACACTAACCCAACACTAAACAGAAAGCTATTTTCAGTAAGAACAGAAAGATTTTGATCTCAGATCTTATTACTTTTGAAACAAAATATATGTAGTAGGGCTATCTTACAATACTAAAGTGCCAAATACTGCAAACGCGGTCTAGGGAAGAAAAAAAAAGAGATTAGCCCATACTTGACACAGTTATCATACTTATGGAATAGCTTCATTAATTACAATATTTAAATTATAAACAAACTGCTAACAACGTTTTGTCTCAGACGCTTAGGGACAAGTATTAACTAGTGTAACACATCTTTCCAGGTCATAGTGATATAACCTTGTAATTAACACACAACACGTCTCTTGGGGATACTTTAGTCACTCATTTACTCTTAGTCATTATGACAGCCGTTATTAACATCCCTACATTTGCAGACTGCTCTACATGACAGATGAGATTTTATGCATTTGCAACATAAACTCCTGCACCCCGTGTTGCATTTGCAAGAAATCGTTTCTGGGCCGGACTCAGGGATAGATAACAGGGACATGAGTATTGGCAGTCCAAGGATTCTTGATTAGGTAGGTTAGAGTATAGATGAGTTTGTTCCCCACGGCTGCCTCGTAATGGAAAAATTGATGCGGAATTTAAAGCGTAACTAGTTGGCGAAGAAGACTCGGGTGTATGGGAGATAATGAAAATTTATAAAAGTACAGAATTATTAAAGGGACGGTTGGGTCTGCAGTAGGGGTTTTCATGGAAAAAACTTTAAACAATTTCACTGTCGGTCATTTTGTTTTTAACATTTTGAATGTTATGGTGTAAAAATACAGCTTGTCAGTTAGCAAGTTTGGATTCAACACACTCAAATAATCTAAAATCAAGGCCAAAGTTTTCCACAAAATGCCTTTAAAATTTTAGATAACCACATTCCGACCAGTCTGTTAATAGTTGATCGGTAACAAAAGACCCAAAATCAATATTAGGAAGGTGCGTACGTTAGACGAAGGTTTCTAAAGATGATCAATGTTTTGACCTGTCTTCTCTGACCAGCTGGGACCAGTCACAGACAATGTGTTGTTATTGTGGTCACAGCTGTAAACGTAGTTTTCTCATTTTCCTTATCGACAATTGCTACAGCCTCAAAGTAAAAGGTTAATAGTTTTGGTTTTTTGCTGTTGTTGAGCAGGAACTTTCTTCTGCCAAACTCCCTGTGCAGTGCTTACTTGATAAAAAGAAAGTACCGGAGGATCAACAGACAAAAATTAAAGATTCCTCAAATTATAAATCACTTTATATTGCTTTTATTTCAGAACTGCCAATATACAACGTTTCAAGTATTGAATTTTTTTTTAATTTCTTGTCTAGCACTACTGTTTTATTCCTTAAAGTAGAAGTTATATATAAAAATGTGTATTAGGTTTGTTCATAAAAACTGCTATGAAGAATCATTTTTATTCAACTAGTGTTTCGTGTCGTATCATGTCTTTCCACAGTAATAAAAATACAAATGAAAGATTGTTTTTTCTCTTTCTTTGTTACATTCAGAGTGAAAGTAATGTGAAATATCCTATCATATTATCTTGCCAAAACAATTTCAATGTTATGTATACCACTTTTGCTTAACATGAAATCATCATCATCATAAATTCAAATTATTAGTAAAACAACATCGACTTTGTACCATGACAATTACAAAAAACGTAATTTAAAAATAATGAAAAAGTAACAGTTTCAACAAAGTTAATTATTCAGTCATATAACTATTGATATATTAGGTATAGAAAGACTTCAATTATTTTATCAGCTCAATTCAAGTTCATGCGTTTATAGCAGGATATATAATTCTTTTGTAAGCTAAAGTCGAATTCGTGTGTTCGAACTAGTTTGTTTGCTATTGAACTCAATGCAGCTCTAAACCATGCATTAAAGTGAACGAATTATACTTTTGTGATACTTGATACATGTGCGTATCAGTTAATGGACTATCGACAGCAGCGACATCTTCTGGCTGTCAATATTCCTCCTCTATCATTCCGTCAATAGACAATAAAAAAGAGACCATAATTGAACTTTGTGTATGTTAAATTTATAATGTGATTAATGATGTTTCTGAAGACTAAGTCAATATAATAAAACGTAGTCTTTATCCAAATCACAAACATTTCTCATTTCAAATTACAACCTATCAGATTAAATATACTAAAAACAAAATACATAATTTTAAAGAAGTAAAGAAAAATAAATTTTTTCACTATATTTTAGAAAAAAAGATATATTTTTTTTATTTCTACATCCTCGATTTGATCATTCTTTATATAAAGACTACTTGCTACCAGGCAAGATGAGTAACTATACAGTTAAAAAAAAACGATTCCACCCTTCACCATTAAGGAGTTTATTATTTCCATGAGAGACTAATCCAATCTATGCAGTTATTTTTTTGTCTATGAACTAGACTATCTGTTATAAATTTAAGTTGAGACACGCATATTTCTGTGGTTCAAGTTGATATTTAGTGTTCAGTTATTTAGTAACAGACTATTTTTTCTCTCGTAGTTTTTAAGTTATCAAGCTTCGTTCACATTACATTATTTTATCAAATATCCATAAAGTTTCCGTCTAGATGACTGATATGTTTACAGATTAACATCGTGCTAAAAATATTAATAAAATTAATCCAATAAGCAGTTAAGGCAAGAATAAACTATTCAGAAACAAAAATGTCAAGTATTTTAGGAATTGAATGACTTTGTTATAACTTTATTTAACAAAACGCAGACTAAATTGTAATGCATGGTCATGTATATGGTATAAACACTGTTTACGAAGTAATTTAATTGTAAAAAAATATATAAGTAAACTTTGTTGACCTTCAATTCGCACAACTTCTGTCAACTGTTGATCTCCAATTAATTAATTTAATTGCCAAATCTATTTTGCTTATAACTTAGTAATTATTTTAATTGTTCCTATAGCATTACTCTATAAGTATTTTAATTGATTGGTATATTTGATCTGTAAGTTTTGTGTCATTTGATCATGTGGTACAAACTGTAGTCTAGTACTAGCACTGATTTTATAAAAGTCATTAGTTTTCGAGACCCTAGCATCCCTCACCCTTTAGACAAGCTGAACCCTGTTAGATTTTTATCATTTTTCTTATCTGAAGCCAATCATATTGAAAGAGCCCAACATACCTTTTCGTGTTGGTCGTAGTTAGCAACTGAAAGAGGATGGTACCTTGTGTCCATAGTTTTTTATCAAACAAACTTTCAACGCTCAAGAAAATGTTGGAGTTTACAATATATACATGCGGGATATCAAGATACCAACTCACGTGCTACTAATAATCTCCTTTAATGATGTGGAGATGATGAGTTGTGCTAGAATCCTAAAGCTAAAAGAGATGCAATATATGACTGGTCACAAGGTGACGTAGAAATGGACAGTGATACTACTGTTTCATATGACTAGAATGACAAGAACAATGGTGTTCATGATTATGTGGATAGTGACGACGATGATGATATTGTTGGTGAGATCAATGACGATGATGGCATGTCTGTGGTGAGTCTCAGTTTAGTCTCCAAATCCTCAAATGTCCATTAGTAATCAATTACAGTATTACTGTTGTATTAATTACAGAATTAATTGAATTTAGTTCAGTTTTACCTAATTAAACATAGAGTTCGTTGTGAGCTGTATCCTTTTAACTTTTATTCATTACAGAATTATTTTAATTTGAACTAACTAAACATGAGGTTCGTTTTAATCTGTATCATTTTATTTTTTTATCAATTACAGAATTATTTTAATTTTAACTAAACGTTATTACGTATATATATATATATATATACAATTTATGTATATTATCTATTTACTGTTCTTTATTTAGTTGTTAATCATTTTTTTTCACCAAAATACGATGTAGAGGCCTAATCTATTCTTTGATTCGCTATTATCGCTGCAACAGACTAGTTTCACCGAATTCACGACTCATGAGCGCCGCTTGGAAGAGCGAAGTAAGTAAATAAAGCAGGCCTCGTATAGTAATGGAATGTAAGCTTTTTGTTTGATTTAGATTTATAGTGGTAAGTTTAAGACTATACATCTAAACCAAACAATTTATTTCTCTGCATATTTCAGTGTTGTTGTTCGTCACCACATTGAACTGTTTATGAATGTTTCACAAATAAATTTATAATGGTTTCTGTAAACTGAGTACAAATAGAAGCACTTTTCATATAAAAAATAATAATTTTTTCCAAAATTATTTTCAAAGTGTCCGACAGTTTGGATATATTGTGATTTCAATTAACTAGTCTAAGTACCTATCCCATGCATGTGTTATATGTAGATAAGCAAAAGGTGAAAAATTCGACCTTTTCTAGAAGTAGTGTGGTGATAAATTTGTTATCATGGAATTTATCACTATCATTAAGCTACATGTAAAATTTTATTTCAGTTATGTAACTACTAATAAACAGAAAAAATATGGGAAAATCATTGCCTCTCCTATATAATGCGTAACTTGACATTCTTGAAGTGGTCAATAAATACATACACCAAGTTCGGTTTAAATAGATCAACAAATGGAAAGGAAATTTTTTAAATTCACACAAATTTATAGGTATGAGGAGAATTTTTTATTTTCACTTTTTCTTATAGAGCACTACTGCCAAATGACGAAATGGAATTTTTTCTGGTAAAGCTCAGTATGTAGAATAAGTAAAAACCGCAATAACAGTTATCTAAAAGTGTGTAGAGCATTTTCAAATTTTGATATTTTTGAACGTTAAGATGTTGAACAAAGATAAATTTTATCCTAGTCGCTTAAATATCTTCCTTACTTTTGTTTTAATACTTTGTATTCTGTTTGATTTTACTTATATTCACTGCCTTAAAAAGATATCAGAAATAAATTCGATTTTAAAGTATGATCAAGTTCCTTAAATTTTCGTCTGTTTAATGGTTCTTGATCTTTGCTTTCACGAAAGTCTCAGCAACACCATTTACATACTTTTAGAGATCATTGATTCTTGTTTATTTCTACTACACTAATAACACAGGCCTGCGATGGTTTTATTGTTTGAAATGTTTACATTTTCTACAGTTATTCCTGTACGTTGAATCCGAAAATGAATCCATTTTTCTCCATCACCTACAGATTTTTCACAAAATATCACGTTCTTTTACATAAGTGAATAATTTTCATTGAAATCGGATCACATTTTGTTATGCTTAAATTGTTGACAACCATTGGCTAGAGATTTCTTTAGATCAATCGCGACATGAGGGTCTTATCAATCGGTCTAGAACCCAAACATACCAAACATAATAATGAAAATTTTTCATTGTGGTAAACGAAATAATAATTTGATCTAAATAAGAGTTTTTTTTTTCTTCGCGATTTGTCAAAAATCCTTACGCGATAGAAAAAAAATGAGTATTATTTTCGAAATCTGCGTAGCTGAATTATGGAAAATCCGTTATTAAAACCAAAATAACTTTTATGAAGTTTAAAAGTTGTTTGGCCTGTGTTTTTCAGAATGTTTTAAGGGATTGTAAATGAGAATTAATTAAAAATACAATTATATGCAATAAAATATTAAAATGCATTTTTTAAAACTTTTAATATTCAGTTGACTGTCTTTTTTTGTCTTTTTATAGATTTCAATGAACAAAACATTTTCCACAAACACTTAAGTAATGCATAAACGCGCTACAAGCAAACCATTGAAGTGATGAATGAGACTAGAGCGCCGTGACTTTCGTGCTCACAACATTTTTATATTACAAAAATGCCTAACTTACCTGGTATGTAAAGAAACAAACTGGAATAATCTTTTCCTTTTTCAAAATTACATAGGCAATGAACGCTTTTCTGTGTAGTTCTTGATGCTGATGGGCTGTTTATTGATTTTTCCTTATTTTCTTCTATTCGTTTGTTGCCAAAGTGTGAAAGCTTAAAGGATTAGATAAACTGAAAACCCGTCTCTTTTCTTTGTACTGATAGTGAGGTTTTATAAAATACATTAAAATTGACTAAAATCAAAATTTCATACATATTTAGAGTGTCTGATCTTCCTTATTATTAATGTTATGGGTAGCACATAACGTTTAAGCCCTAAATGTTGTTAGGATTTCTTGAAATGAAGTATTTGCTTATTTCAATATATTCTTACGTAGAAGTCATAGTATGGGAATGTTACACCTAGTTGGTTTGGTAAAGTTTCTTTTATTTATGCTTGACTAGCTGATGCATTCGTTCAACACAAGAAGACGATATAGGAGACGCCCAGGAGTGGCAAAGAGGGTCAGATCCGAAAGTTGACTCTATTTCATTTACCAGGGGGTTCTAAAGGCCCATGGCCGGTTTGGTGACAATCGATCCAGTCTTTCGCCAGTTATAAGCGGTTTTTCTCAAATAATAATTAAGATGATATGAGGATTGTAAATTGGGCAATAATAATCTTCAAACATAACTAGAATTACTTTATGTTATTATATTCTCTACATAAAGCAGTTTTTATTATGCTAATAAATCGTATTATTGTATTAGCATAATATGATTCCGTACTCAAGTATTATATCTTTTAACATCAGATTTACCAATTGCTTTTCTCAGTGATGTAATCTTGTAACTAACACACACCACGTCTCTCAGGGATACGCTAGTCACTTATTCCCTCTTAGTTATTATGGCAGCCGTTATTAACATCCAATGTGTATAATGTGCTTCCGTACTCAAGTATTATATGGAATATCTTGCAACATCAGATTTACCAATTACTTTTATCAGATGGAGGATTTATGACTCATATCATTTTCAGATTTTTTTTAAGTATACGAATTATAAGGATTCTAATTCTTGTTTTATGATTTACGTAATGAGCACATTTTTAATGCACTATTGACTTAACTTTGCTACATAGAGTTCCTGAGTGTTTGTTCTCGTGGAAAATATTCCGACGGAATGGTTTGATTTACAGTACTTTGCAGCAGAACGTCTGTTCTAAAAGAATGTTTTTTTTTAAATTCCGAACGTATTCAATGTCTTCTCTTGATACGTTGACTATTCTCTACTCTAGTTATACCAAGAACAATTAGTAGACTCATCACTGTAGATATAGAATATCCCTAATGTTATATTAGTAGACCCATAACTGTAGATATATAATATCCCTAATGTTATATTAGTAGACCCATAACTGTAGATATATACTAATATAACATTAGGGATATTCAGACCCATCACTGTAGATATATAATATAACATTAGGGATATTCCTAGACCCATCACTGTAGATATAGAATATCCCTAATGTTATATTAGTAGACCCATCACTGTAGATATAGAATATCCCTAATGTTATATTAGTAGACTCGTCACTGTAGATATAGAATATCCCTAATGTTATATTAGTAGACCCATAACTGTAGATATAGAATATCCCTAATGTTATATTACTAGACCCATCACTGTAGATATAGAATATCCCTAATGTTATATTAGTAGACCCATAACTGTAGATATAGAATATCCCTAATGTTATATTACTAGACCCATCACTGTAGATATAGAATATCCCTAATGTTATATTTCATGTTCGGATTTGCGTTACACGAATGTTACTATGTCTACTTCTTCTGTTTATGATACTCATCATTTTGTCTTGGGTAAAGTCAAATTTATTTAATTTTTCGTCATTTGATGGATTATTTTGTCTTTGTTCTCTGCTAATGAGAAGCTGATTTTCATTGTTGTGATTTACGTAACGCAGATTGTGACCCGACTAACTATGTAAAATTAAGGCTTTACCCCTCTTCGAATTGTCCACACATGTACAGGGGATGGCATGATTGTCACTAGTAATTTGCATATCCTTTCACATCTAAGATCTAAAATGTTTGAGAAATATGTGTTTACGATTGTACATAAGAAAGATTTACAATGAGACCTTCATGAATTTTCTGTTGAAATGATAGATCTATTGTGTTTCTTGGATTCCTGAAGCTTTTCCCTTTCAGTACACTACTGCAACAGAAAATATATATGTTTGCTTGTCGTATTTCACGCAAAGCTACTCGAGGGCTAAATGCACTAACTGTTCCTAATTTAAAAGTAATATACTACAAGTTAGGCACCACGTCAACATCATCCTCTATCAACACTTGAGATGCTCTTTTACCAACGGAAAGTGGGATTGACCGTCAAATTATAAAGCCTCCACAGCTGAAAGGGCGAGCATGTTCGATAACGAGATTCGAACATGCGCCCCCCACAGACTGCGAGTCTAGCACGCTGACCACCAGACCCAAGAGAAAAGAAAAGAATTATTTATCTGACTTTGCATTTGGACGGAAATAATTACCATAATGAAAGTATTAAGGACCATTACAAACTGTATAATTCTTATAGGACCAAGATAAATGGACTTATCCACAGAACAATGACTCTTTTAAACAATTAATTTATTAAACTATATTAGTTTGTGCTGTTAAATCTATTCGAATGTATTAAGCATGACAAAGAGTTTTAATACATATGATATTTTCAATCTGAAATTCATCTTATGCGACACATGGGCTAAATAGCTAGGTTAGAGACACATAAATTCAGGCATAACCATCCTTAATTTAGAATTGCTAACCAGAACAAGAACAACCAGTCAAAAGCACCAGCCACAAATTCTTAACTGCATAACGGGATTGACTGTTTCAGTTATAACACTGCTACAATTAAAAGTACGGAGCATGTTCAGCATGTAGTCCTGGCCCACTTTTAATGTAATGTAACTTTAAGTAAACCATTATCGATTTTCACAATAATGTGAAGAAAATCGTTTTGGAAGACAGCTAGTCAACAGTTCTTGGTCTGCTCTTTTCTGATTGGATAGTTAGACTTGACCGTCACTTTTATAGCGCACCAGTGACTCAAAAATGTGGAGTGCGTTTCTGGGGTAACGATAAACATGCAAAGACTCTTTGTATTCACAGGTCCGGATACGCAAACCACGAGGCTACTTCCAGATCCCAATTAAAAATATTAACGAAATAAAATCCAGGTTTAATGAATGTCTCAATGTTTTAAGATAAAAGTTTCAGTAGGGAGGAAAAACACAATCAAATATCGAACACATTCAATACTAACAAGAAATTTAAGTAACAAATATTTATATTATGAACAATTAAAAAAGGGTAACACTAAAAATCGAACTTGGTAACTTAATTCTCTATGTCTAAAAAACCTTACAAAACGTACAACATGTGAGTAAGACTCAAAATGATATGTTTTAAATAGTTTTCAAGTAGCATTCTAAAACATTTTTTAACATTAAGAAGATCGGCAAAATATTTCATCCTGGCATAACATGTATTGTATGCTTTAAGATATATGGTAAGGTTTGAAATACTCACATTAAAGTAGACTATTCATTGAAAAACTTTAAAATATTTTTAAAGTTGAATTGCAACGAATTTATTCGATTTTTTACATAAACATATTATTTTCAAAACAAAAATTGAATAAATGAGCTTTTGAATTCAAATTAAAAAGTAACATCTCGGGTTCGAGTCTGTTACTATATGGGAGTATAATTTATCCTCTTTATCAAATACAAGAGTTGGGAGAAGGGTGAAGATAAAAACCATTTAAATTGTTTCTGTTTTTTTATGTACTATATTTGATAGTTCTGGTAATGTTGTTTACTTTGATATCATAATTTGCAACTACAATTAAATATTTTATTTATTTGTGCTGTAATGTGTAGGTTACATTATATTATTTTGTTTTCTGCTACACCATGTGGCTGGAGCTAAATGTTTAATCTGTTATAAAAATCAAGTTATCTGCAGATGGATTTCTTTCAATATTCCTTTTTGTCCATTACGGCTTCAAATCGGAGACGTGTAAAAACAGCATTTCAAATCTATCTTTTCGCTATTCAAGATTTTTCGTTCAATACCAAACTCATTAGTTGGGCTGGACGATGTGAGAGCTTTTATTTCAGGATCTATTGGGGTTAGCCACGATCATGGAAAAAAAAAGGATTTTAGTTCTGGGGCACGGTCATTGAAATAATCAAGTTCGCCACACAATTTCAGTAGCCTAAAGAACTAGAATTTTTGGATGTTATTTTTTTCATATGTATCGGATGGTTAGAATTAAAATGTAAACAAGTGTAGACGTCTGTGGGTTTATAATAAATGTTGGTTGTGATATGATTGGAAAGTATAGAAAGAAGAGTATCCAGAAACAGTAATGACGAGCCGGAAATGTTAGACGTGTAGGTCAGTGATTGTTACCTACGTAAAGAATAAATGTTTCTAGTTCGGGCAAACTGGTCGTGAAGATTCCAACAACGTCATCAATATATATATATATCCTGTAAAGGAAAGGTAAGGGACGATCATACTGCGTAAATGTATTCTTCAATATATCTAACAAAAGGTTTTGCAAAATCTGGACCAATTTGAGTTCCTATAGCTATACCGCTAACCTGCTCATAGAATTCGTTGTTAAAACAAAACCCGCTGCATTTTTACAGTATTTCTGCTAGACGAATCACCGTATTAGAGGGGTGGGGTGGGGACTGAAGTTCAGGACGTTTGTCAAAAAAAAAGTATTAAAACTGTTAGGTTATATCAGTGTAATAAGGATTTGATGTCCATTTTAAATAGAGGGATAAGTCTGGTCTCAGATGTGTTGAAGAGAGTGCCATTCTTAACTTAAGTAAGAAACAAGTGAATGAGGGGAGCCATTATGGAACCTAAATAAGTAGAAATAATTTCAGTTGGTGCATTACGCGTAGACACAATGAGTCTACCAGTATTGTTAAGTTTATGAATTTTAGACACTAAATAAACAAACCAGTTCTAGAGTCAGAAATTGGTAATATCAAATTTTTAGGAGAAGCAAGTAATACTTCAGCATCAATTAATTCTTTGACAATGTTGGTGATAACTTCATGATATTTCATCAGTCTCGAAGCTGTCTGTATGACAGTAAGTCAAGCAAGTGACGTGACGGTTCTTGGAAATAAAGATCCTTACGCTTTATGACCACATTTCCTCATTGATCTGATGGTTTGATAACAATATCATCTCGAGAGCGAATCTTTTGTAATGTCTTGTATTCTTCATAGGTAAGGGTGTTCTTAAATTTTCGTGCTTTGAAGTTAAATTTGTTGATCTAGATAAGAGACCCACTAGATGAAGTCCATTGCTGGGGGTGCGTTGTAAGCTGCAAAAATGATCTTCAGTGGCACTGGTTTCTGTGGTTTCTCTCTTTAAGTTGATGCTGTTTATGTAATATTCTGTAAGGAAGTTTTCATCGGTTTCTATTTAATTCTTTTTTAATTAAATGTATGATTTGTAACTTGTGTCAACTACACACTCACACACACACTTACATGTATATATATATATATATATATATACATATATTGCTTTCTCATTCTCTCCTATATTATTCCAACCGTTTGTAAACATTGTTATACATTTACTTGTTATATTGTCACGCGACTTTCGAAGAGGAAATTTTTCGTTTACTGGTTTACTGTTCAGCTACAGATACCTGAAGAAGGTCATTGTCCGAAACTTTGTATCAAAAAAACATATATATCAAATACATATTTAAGTAACACCTTGTATCCTGTGGTGGTCATACAACTTATTCCTACTGCATACAATATATAGCTAGTTATATTATAATCACTTATTTATTTGCACACTATTTAAAAACTAATATAATATATATATATACCTGAAACACTCATTGAAAAAAGAAGAACATTTAAAATGATAAGAGTGCACTCTGTTTAATCTCCAGAATTGCAAATGATATGGTAAAATGATATTCTGATTATGATTGTATAAAATAATAAATAAAATAAACGAAAAACTTAAGATTAAGAGATTAGTATTCAATATTTTAATTAGTAAACCTTCAAGGCCGATTCTTTATCGGTGCACATTCTTTGAAATAGATTATTCAGTATTGTGTTGGGCATGGCCTAGTTATTAGCGTGCCTAGACTTTGAATCCGAGGGTTTATGTCCTGCTGACGATAAAAAAGACGAAAAACAAAACGCGCCTCGCACTTTAGAACAAATTATATTATTCAATTGGACAAGAATTCTTTGTGAGCGCTCTTAACTGGCTGCTTTCGCACTTGTCAATCAGCCCAAACTTAGAGACGGCTATTCGCAGATAGCCCTTGTATATCTTAGTGTGAAAATTCTAAATAAAATAACGTCTAGTAACATTTGCACAATAATCCAGTCGAATGCGCTGTTTCAGTTGAAACTATCATTACTTAAAACACATGGTGGATCAATGACACTTTTCGTTACATATACAGGCACTTCACATGCACCGCGATTAATTATGTTCTGCTATGGGTAAACAGTTTATAAGGAAATCGTGAGCAACTTTATGATTTCAGAAAAAAAATGAAAAAAAATCTTAGAACGAATTTTTTAATGTAAATAACTGATTTAAAATTGAACTTAAATGTGTATATCAAGAATAATTAGTAGAACAAAACTTTCTTGTTTCTGAAACGATTGAACAAACTTTCAGAGAGAATCTAAAACTATTTTTCATTTTTAGATTGCAAAAGGAAATTGATGTAACACAAAATTGTGCTTGCCGACTGCAACGACATCTAAGCCTCACTCTTCTTCCACAACGACTGTCATTTCCACACTAAAAGAATAAGTTAAAACCATATTGTTACTTCCGTACAGGTCGTGCACTGTACAATAGACACTGATGTGCCATGTTCCAATGGACTGCATTTCTTCCAAGTTGCTATTTAGAGAGCCAGAAAATTTCTACTTCTAACTCAATAACATTGTTCGAAAGGACATTTCTTAGCTGAATCAGCTATCCAGTAACAAGACATAGGAAAGCTTCCTCCATAAACTTCTGGGTCGAAACAGTATCAACACAAAAATAAAAAGTTGACAAAAGACACTGTTCTATACTCAACTTCCTTTTTCGCTTTTCCTAAAGTTACTGAATGATTCACTTTAATGTGTACAATTTTTCTAGGCATTAAATGCATATTTACTACAAGCTGTAGTTTTCTTTATATCTTTGAAATATGTTCTTAATGTTCATAATTATCTTTGATTCATTAAAGGCAAGGTTATGTTTTAAATATTTGGCTCATGGGCTTATGCTAAGCCATTTATTTGATATAATTTTATTTTTCCTCTATTGTATTCATGTTCAACTCATGTAAGAAATTATGAATTCACAAATGCGTATTGCTATTATACACCTATAATCGGTGTTGGATATACAAGATTGGTTAGTTTAAGAGTTATTATTTACTAATGGTATAATTATTCGGACTATTATTCTCATCTTTATAAAATAATAGTCCGAATAATTATACCATTAGTAATACTAACACCTCGTCTCAATCATTCCGCAAAATTATAGTTATTATTTAGTTTATTTAGCGATTTAATATTTAATTATTATTTAGTTTTCATAAAAAGAGTGTTAAAAGCTAATTATTATAAAGTGATAGTTATGACAAGATTCGTTACGTAACTCTTTATAAGTCGCACGTTGTGAATATAGTTTAATTGTTATACTAGCTTTTGTGATATTGTTGACGTAATCTTACTCGAAGCTTTTAAGTTTTTCTCGTTATGTGTCATATTGTTGTTATTACAGGATTAGATATTTCTATATATTTTTATATTGGGTGTTATAAATACGTGCAGATACAGAGAGCAAAGTAAGTTAAGTTAGTGAAAGTGAAAGTAAAGATGAAGTTAGACTGCGTGACTATCAGTTTAGCCGTTATAGTTGAGTTCTAAAGTGAGTTTCACAGCTTGTATTGTAATAACAGAAATAGAAGAGAATAATTTGTCTTGCAATTTGGTTGTAAAGTAATTGAACCAGCTTGTGTGGACTTTTGACGTAAACGAGAATTATCTAAAGCTCTGGAAACAACTGTGGTAACCCACGGGGTAACGTAAGTGAATTTATCACTCATTGTATTATGATAACAGAGACAGATGGAAATAATATGTCTTGTCAAAGCGTGTTCTAAAGTAATTGAATCCGCCTGCGTGGACTTTGACGAAAAAGAGACAATTAATTAATTAAACCTCTCGATACAACTGTGATAACCAATAGCGTAACGAATTTTTGTACATACATTTGACTTGTTTTGAGTATCTATTATTTTAAAACAAGTGGATCGTGTCCTGTCTGTTTATTGTTGAAATTTATCGCCAACAAGTCACAGACACCTACTGATAGAATCTCGGCCCCTATAAAATTTAAAATCGGTTTTTATAATATAAAAATTGTGACAAGACAAAAGTTCTGTTATAAAATAATGATAATCGCCCAAACAAATCACTGTTACGCAAATTTAGACATCTGATGATCAGTCATGTGATTTGAATGCAAATGACTGATTATTCATCCTATATATATATATACAATTGCCTCATACAGTCTTGTTTCGTTTGGCAAGTTGAAATTAATCATGGAGCTTTAAATGCCGAAAATTATTTATGGACAATGGTTAGGATCCAAAGAAGACATTGGGATATCTTATATTTTACTCTGATGGAGAGTCATCAGAACTAAAGAAGGCAGGCTGTTGTGAATTGGCTGCAAATGTCTTAAAGTATTATCTACATAATATGAAACGACTTCCAACTCAATGGTACAGTTTGAAAAGGCAAACCATCAATAACACTAACAAATAACAGATATTTGTTTTTATTTTGGGTTGCTGCAACACTAAGGTACCCGTTTGGAGACTATATTGGATACTGAAAGCTGCAGTTGAGCATTATGTCAGTGTACACCGGTTAGAAACAAACTTCACAAGGCAAGCCTGTATGCCAAACGTGAAATGAGGTACTAAACAGTTTGCATGCAGTGGTATAAAGAAAAACGTCCAGTGGACTAATCACGTGTGGAATAAAATAATTTTTGCAGAGGACTTGCACCTTATCCTACAGCTAGCAAAATACATTAATTAAGGAGAAAATCTGGAACTAGATCTAACCGTATTTTCATAAAAGAATGTGGCGGATATGCTGGCGAAAGTATGCTGTGGGTAGGATGAACTCTTTGACCTCTATAAACCAGGCATGGCCTGATTGTTAGAACTATTGTCTTGTAATCTTTTATTCGCAGGTTCGAATCTCTGAACATGACCGCCCTTTCAGCCATGGAGGCGTTATAACAGTCAATCACACTATTTGTTGGTAAAAAGAGTTGGCGGTGCGTGATGTTGACTAACTACCTTCTCTCTAGTCTATCATTGCTAAATTAGGGACGAATATCGTATAGTTTTTGCGTGACATTCAAACCAAACGAAACAAACAAACTACCTGTACGCCCACGAATGCCACCTATAATGACACGTATTATAAGGATGAGATTTTACGACCCTTTGTACTGCAGTATGTTGAAACAAACTGGACCTGACTACTAAATGATAACGCTCTTTCCCGTCGTACTATACTGTTAGACATACATTATCCTACCAAAAGTCACGGGACATGGGTAGTTTTGAATAAAACATGTCTTTATTCCAATAAATTAATAGCGTGTTTTTCCCGCCATTGGCTTAAATGACTGCTTCAATGCGTCGTAGAAGACTGTCTACTAATTTCTGGTAGAAAGCTGGTGGCATTGTACTCCACTCCTCCTTAAAAGCATTAGTAAGGTCCTTGCCCTAATTCTGCGTTCCAGTTCATCCCAAAGATGTTCTATCGAGTCGAGTTCGGGGTTCTGTTCCGATGTTATTCTCTTCAAACCACGCCTTCACAATCCTTGCTTTGTGACATGGAGCGTTATCGTGTTGGAAGGTGTAAGAGGCGGTACCATAAAATTGCCATAATGTATGACACACAGAATTATTCAGAACATAAGTGTAGTTCTCATGATTAATGGATCAATGCACTGCGACCTGTAGACCTAGTCCATACCTCTAGAAGCACCCCCAGACTATGATACTGTCACCTCCAAACTTCACTGTTGGGACAACACACTCAGCTAATAAAAGTTTTCCAGGCATCCTTCATACCCAAACACATCCATGTAGCGTGACTCGTCGCTCCACAGGACCGATTTCCTTTGATTCACGGTCCAGGTTCGGTGTGCTTTACCCCATACCAATCGACGATGTGCATTTGTTTTTGTTATCAACGGCTTGTGGGCTGCAGATCTTCCGTGAAAATTCATGACATGCAGCTCTCGACGTGTCGTGGAAAAACTTATAGGATTGCCTGTGGCTGCTCACATCTCCAAACACAGATTCTCTAAAGTCTGGTGGTGAGATGAGGTAATCAGCCTTCTCAAAGCGCATCGGTTCCTGTCACTCAGTATTTTACGCCTACCTGGTCGTTTCTTGGGTTCATTGTTACCTGTGAACTTTCATTTCGTCAACACGTTGCCATTTGTCGACCTGGGAATGTTTAATTGTTAGGCAATAGCACGTACAGACATTTTCCCAAAATAACATCCAACTATCCTTCCTCTTTGAAACTCTGTTAGCTCTTTCCGTGTACTCATCGTTCGTCATACAAGTTCGAAATGACTTCCGAGCAAACCGCTGATCACCCTTATAGGCCAAAATATTTGCCCATTTCGTCGTCACACCCATTTTTCTGCAATCAGAGGTGTGTCCCATGACTTTTGGTAGGATAGTGTATTTCTTGAAGAATGAGGGATTAAGCAAACCTTAATCTTAACAAGCATGTATAAAATGCTCTTGGAAGATACGTCACAATCTGTCAAGTTATATCAAACAATAAAGATGCCCTGGAAACAGCTCTTTTTAAAGAAGAGTCGAAGTTATTCCAGGAATATATGAATACTCTAGTTTTAAGCATACAACATCTGTGTCAGTTTTTTCTTACTACTCATGCTGAAATGTCGTTTGTTTTCAAATCACTTGACGAAGCAACAGATATCTGAGTTCATAATAATGAAATGAAAGGACAAATTAATTATTCTATGACAATAATTCTACTTTATGATAACTAATATACTATCTCTTAAATGAGCTTAGAAGTTTTCATGCTACGTTTAAGATATTCAACAGATAAAAGAAAATATTACGGTTCTTTTAAATAAATGATATTAAATACAATTAAAAGTAATTTATTTGCACAATATAAAGTTATACTGCTAAATCTTACAACTTAATTCCCGAATTACTTCTCAATAGCCCCCCAGTGGCCCAGCGGTATGTCTGCAGACTTACAACGCTAGGAACCGGGTTTCGATACCCGTGGTGGGCAGAGCAAAGATAGCCTTTTGTGTAGCTTTGTGCGTAACTACAAACACACTTCTCAATGTTCAGTCTATATAACTTGAAGCAACTGCTCTCTATCAACATTGTTTTCTGTCTTTCTCTTTCTGTGATAAGTATAATACTTCAACACAAACTTTCAAACAAATTATTGCACGCACAATTCTGAGTAATAAAAACAAACCCAACTGTTAAATGTCATTACCAACAAATAGCAGCTGACACCGCATTATATTTTAAATTATGTAGTGCTGGAGGTACTGAAACATGATCAAACATTGAAGTGAAATACATCTTGTAGCTATTGGAGTCGTCAGCAAAAGTGTTTCCACAGCATGCTTCAATAAGACATTAACAAAATACACAGTTTGAAAATATATTTGTTGAACACTCCAACAATATAAAAATATATACCTTTTCACAGTACTCAATCTTTGAATTTATTAAAGCAAATATTCGAATAACTTTAGTAGGCGAAGGAAAAGCATTTCATTACGTACGTGTTATTGAATACTAGTGTAAAACTATACTTTAATCCCGAGTTCGACTTCCATAGTTGGAATTTCTAAAAGTTTGATTAATTAAAAGAATAAAATTAAACATCAAAATCCTACGATATAAAGTTAAGTGAAACAACGGAGATTAAGTTAGAACTGCAGTCTTGTTATTAGAACAGATTATAATCCGGAAGCTTTATTCACACACACATACATATACACGTGTTAATTAAGATAGAAACAGCTTCAAAGAAAATTATCTATTGATAAGCACGTTTTAAACTATAACGCATGTACTTTTAAATTGAGAAAAGAAAAGAAATTGATGGAAAATTAAAATCTAACAATATTTCATTTCCTATATGATTTATTGATTACGATATAATCGTCCAATAGTGTTCGCCTTCAAAATCCCGTCTTCGCTTTTTGACATTTTGTAGTTGCATCTTGGTTGTACATTACGTTATGTCCGGATAAGTGGTTTCCATGGTGATCTGTTTTCATCAAGCTAACATTTCTGACGTGTGTGGCGTCGCCAATGATGGAAAACCATCGTAGGAACAAACATCCAATTTAAATTAACATAATCTCTGTGGTCACTTGACCTTCTAAGGCTACCTTAGGTTGGAACTTTTATTGTTGTTGTTAGTAAACCCCGACAGATTAATTCTGAATTAGTAGCAAGCATAAATAAGACAACTTTAAGTTCAACGCGCAATTTGCATCATTATATTTGTAATGTTTTCGCGTTAATCGAGTCTTACATGATTTAAAAAAAATAAGATTTAAAATACTATATCAATCTTTTCTACTCCCATTTTTAAACCTATTGAAACTTCATAGATTTCTAGCTCTAGTTGGCTCATTATGATTGGTATTTTCGAACAGTTTTACTAAGACATCAGTCCAATGGGAAATTGTTACTTATGTGTGTCTTCGTGCCTCACAAAATGACAGTTTTAATCAACTTAAATTAAAGCACCTACTTTGGCTTAAGATGTCATAATAAAATACATCAGCATTTAAAAACTTTCTCGGTGTTTTTGTATTATTAAAGTACATTTCTGTCTCTGTTTCTCCGGGTCATTATCACGCTCACATGTTTCATAGTACACTTATTTATATCAGATACAAAATGTATAATTAACGATACACGCGTTATTTTATATATATATATATATTTGGTCTGACACGACTTGAGTTGACTTGAGTACGTATTTATCAACGTTAGACGTCCAAACAAAAAACATTAAAGGTTTGAAGGAAACTGAAATAATTAGTTATTCGAAAGACTCAGTGTGGTTGTTTGTTCTCATTTTGGTCAAAGGTTAAAGTTATAACCAATATGCCATCCAAACTATAAACGACAACCAATGATCGAAGGATAAGCTCAAGTTAGGTAAGTACGATAATGTGTTTGGTGACTAATAATTGAAGCTCTGTATCAAAACCCAAACTCACAAGAAACATATGTGAACTTACTTGATTGAAAATAACATTCCTTACTGATTTATGTTATGTTTTATTAATCTCATTTAGTTTTCTTTCAAAGGTTTTATGGAATAACATCCAGAAAATAAACATATATGTTGCTCCTAAAGTTATGTTGAGATTAAATTTCAACATTTTGTTCAAATATACACGTTTGGAGTAGAATGAGGATATATGGATATGTAGATGTGAACAAAATGAGTATATGTAGAAGGATGGATGTGAAGGGAGTGAGTGGATGTGATGGTATGTGAACGGATGGATGTGGAGAGTGTGAGAGTATATGGATGGGTGGACGTGGAGGGTGTGAGTGGATGTGATGGTATGTGAACGGATGGATGTGGAGAGTGTGAGAGTATATGGATGGGTGGACGTGGAGGGTGTGAGTGGATGTGATGGTATGTGAACGGATGGATGTGAAGGGAGTGAGTGGATGTGATGGTATGTGAATGGATGGATGTGGAGAGTGTGAGAGTATATGGATGGGTGGACGTGGAGGGTGTGAGTGGATGTGCACGGGGTTGAGTTTATGTGGATGGGTAAATATAAGATTACGTGAGTGTTTATGTCTGTGTGTGTGTGTGCATACCTGGTAAATAGGAACTACCGAATAAATTTTGACAAGTTTCAACATCAACAAAGACATGTGTATCTAATATAAATGTTTCATCAAATACTTCTTAAGAAAGCTAATTTACTACTAAACTATTCTGATGTGCAATTCATATAGCTAAACTAGAAAATGTCTGTAAATAATTATTTATGAACACAGACATGCAAGAAAAGAAACTGACTTGTGATAATCACAAGTTTTAAACATGCTAACTGAGGATACCCTTTGACGAAACAAATACTGTATAGGAGTTGAATGAGTGTTGTTCCGCAAGACGTGAAAAAAAAACATTTGATAAAAGATAAAAAATAAATTGACACATCCAAATGAAAACTTTTCTTTTTTTTCTGCATTTCGAGCAGACGTCCTTCGTCAGGCAATAAAGACCTTGTTACAATTAAATTAGGCTCATAAATAGTCGTTAAAAGGTAAGATAATACGAAGGTTCTAATTACACACGTTCAACGTGGAACACGGTGACAAAAATACCTATTAAAACAATGTTGTAATTATTACGTAAATATTATTAAAATTAACAGGAATATGGAAAAAGTAATTAGAGAAACTAAAACTGGATTTACAAATATAAACACAGAAAAATATTAGAAATATATTTGCAAAATAATGAAATAATAGCCTAGTAAAATAAAATAATAATCCAGGGAAATAATTTTGGGAAGGAAAAGACTTTCTCAAAGGTAAGGTTGAAGAGAAAGATTTAACCAGGAGTAAGAGGTAAGGTAAACGCGTCTAAAGAAAAGGTTTAAGGAAACGAAATTAGAGAAAGAGTTGACGGAGTTTTATAATTATTTGAAAGAACATCATTTGTTTATACCATAAGGAAATTTGGTGTTGAGTTAGAAAATATTACGGTGTTCATGGTTTTTCTCATGTTAACTTGTTGAGTGGTGCATTTCTCATGACTGAGACTACCATGTACGAGCAGACATAAAAAAAAAAAATCTGGTACAACCACCGTACACTGATAGTCGCGCTTACCTAGATTATCGCTCTTTCTATCCCTAGGAAACCAAGGGTGCCATTCCTAAAGGGCAGTTCATAAGACTGAGACACTTATGTTCTGAGGACCAAGACCTTCTCTCCAAAACCACTGAGATAGCAGGATTTCTCCAACAACGTAACCACAACCATGTACACACTGAGATGGCAAGACTTTTCCAACATGGGTGATTGTTTTCATGAACACCTTAGATCTGTAAGAAAAGGCTCCATTGACCTTCCAGTTCCTAAATAACACATCTGACTCTACACGTGATTTTTTTTAAATCATTGGAACCGAGACAGCACAAATGGACACCTCCAGACGGAGAAATGCAAACTCTTGATACCTTCATTCATCTTTATCGAACTGAAATCTCTGAGAAAAAAAAATCATGACCCAATATGAATAAAGAAGATAGAAACACGTTATCATTCACTCAAGAATGACACGGCAATTAAACCAGACGACAAGGGCGCAACTGTGGTCGTGTGGCAACGAAATATTTACACACAAGAAGCCTTCAGACAACTGAACAACCCCCAACTTCTAGAAGACACTCAACAAAGATCTAGTCGCTAAATATCAGAAACGCATTCAGAAAACCATTGAAGAACTTGTAAAATGAAGTAAACTCTTATCTAATGCCAAAACCTAATTCAAAAAATCCTAGAACAGGAATTTTCTACTTATTGCCAAAGATTCACAGATATGGTTATCCTGGCCGTTCCATAGTTTCAGCTTGTAAGTACCCCACTGAACAAATATCTGATTATCTAGATTTTGTCCTACAACCCCTGATTATCTCTTTCCCCTCCTATGTTAAAGGTACCACCGGTGTTCTCAACCGTCTTAAAAACTTTCATCACACAAAACGTGTAACTTACATCTTTGCCATGGATATACAGTCCATGTGCACTGTTATTCTTCACAATAACCTTTTTGAAAGAACGATATACTAAATTTACCACCACTGAAGCCCTCTTTCAACTCACAGAATTAGTTCTCACAATAGATATCTTCGAATTCAACAGCCAACTCTGTCAACAACTTACCGCCCTTTCCACGGGTAGAAAAATGGATCCTTCTTTCCCTAATCTGTCTGTTGGCTATCTTGAGGAACGCCTCCATGTCACTTTTGTCACTATGATATTTTTCCCCGATATTTTTATTCATTACATTGACGACATCTTACGTATTGTTACATGTACCAAAGCCCAAGTACAGAAGTTCATTGACTCTCTCCAACAACTCCACCCAGCCCTTAAATACATTTACCAAATCTCCGATACCAGTGCCTCATTTCTGGACATCAACATCCACATTTCATTCTATTTTCTTAAAACCAGCGTACGCTACAAAGACACTGGTAGTCACGCTTACCTAGACTTTCCATCCCTACCACAACCAAGGCTGCCATTCCTAAAGAGCAGTTTATAAGACTGGGACACTTATGTTCTGAGGACCAAGACCTTCTCTCCAAAACCACTGAGATAGCAGGATTTTTCCAACAACCTAACTACCCGGCCGATGTCATCAAAAGAGCCCACAACCATGTACACACAGTATCCAATGCCACCCAAACTAAGGACAAAAGTCAACACGATTGAACTCCCTTGCTTTTAACATACCATCCCGTCAATATTATACAAATAAAAAAATCAAATTACTGATGACTGACCCCCACCACAGCCGAAATATTTACCACACCCTCCCTAGTTTCTTACAGAAATAATCCTTAAACCTTTTCTTTAGACGCGTTTACCTTACTTCTTCCTCCTGGTTAAATCTTTCTCTTCAACCTTACCTTTGAGAAAGTCTTTTCCTTCCCAAAATTATTTCCCTGGATTATTATTTTATTTTACTAGGCTATTATTTCATTATTTTGCAAATATATTTTTAATATTTTTCTGTGTTTATATTTGTAAATCCAGTTTTAGTTTCTATAATTACTTTTTTCCATATTCCTGCTAATATTTACGTAATAAGTACAACAGTGTTTTTATCAGTATTTTTGTCACCGTGCTCCACGTTGAACGTGTGTAATTAGAGTCTTTGTATTATCTAACCTCTTAACGACTATTTATGATCCTAATTCAGTTGTAACACGGTCTTTATTGCCTGACTCGTAACGTAGCAGAAAATAAACTAAAAGGTTTTCATTGAGACATGTCAATTTATTCATTATTATCTTTTACCAAAATATTCTATAAATGTTAGATAATGTTCCTCTTCCTTCTTTTTTTTTTGTCATTAAATCCCTAATGATGTCATTAGATGTTAGTTGTCTACCCTACTTTGCGGAGGGTAATAATTGACTACATATCTCTTTACATTCATGTCTAAAAGTTTACTAAAAAGTGGAACTGTGCTTTATTCTAAGGTATTTTTATCCTCTTTCTCAAGCACAAATCCTAAAACAAAATAGTCAGTGTATATCGTCCTTGGTGTCCAGTTATACCAAAAATTACGGTAATCGGTTCAACCAACTCTGGGTGATGTGAGCGAGAAGTCTATAAAATATGGAAGTCCCATTTCAGGGGTTATCTTTATCCTTCTTATCGAAAAACAACCTAAAAAAAGTATCCCATGTATGCCGTCAGACAGTTTCCAGTTACCATACCAAAAATTACGGTAATCGAACCAGCCAACTCTGGGTAGTGGATGCTAACACACACACACATACGCATACACATAATGAATCATTTTTATAGTGAGAAGCTTAAGATAGTAGATGCATAACCTAACATGGCAGTGAAAAGGATTTTATAGATAAATGAGCTTAAACACTCAAAGGAAAGAGGTTAGCATCTAGTACGCTTCTCGAAGACAAATGGTGATAAGTACAGGCGCACTATGGTGGTTGATGGTGGAAAAAATTTAACGAATAATCAATCTTTCGTTGACACTAAACTATCCAAAGTAACCCACTGAACAGTAGCGTTAAAGTAGAAGTAAGATAAGAAGAAGGGAGAGAGATTTACATCAAACAGCCGACACTTTGCTTTGACTGTTTTTGTGCTTCATAGTCCTGAGGTGATGGATTACTGTTGTCATGGTAGTAATATCTTTCTTCCTTTTTGTCCTAAACTTCTGGCACCTCGATCTGACACAAAGCGGACAGAGATCTTAAGGAGTTAACTGGCTGATAAACATAAAATATAGTATTAACTCTTCATAATTCACCTAAACGAGGTGAATTATGTATATAGTTTCCATATCAACACATATGTTCATATAACCACGTGTTCTTTACTTTAAAACATAGTAAGTTTGGTAGACGTATTTTAATACATTTAAAATCTTCTGTGAATGATAGATAAACAGGCAAACGGATAGATATTTTGTATTATTAAACTAGAAACAGCTGAAACTTTAGCAGCATTTCCCCATACAAAAAGAAATATAAATCTTATTTTCATAACTGAAAGATGAAATAAGCAAAAGGTAAACAACTTTATTTTCAGAAAATATCGTGATATTGGTATTGAATATCAGCTAGTCGTGATCTTGGTATTTAATATTTTTATTGTCCCTCGCTTAGTCAGTAGTAAGTCTTCGGAGTTGTAACCCTAAAATCTGCGGTTCGATTCCTCGCGGTAGACAGAGCGCAGATGGTCCACTAAATAGCTTTGCACTAAACAATAACAGTATTTTCAACCTGCACCTTACGCTTACATGGTCCAAACGTCCACGTCAGAGACTCTTATAATTCAGATATAGGCTTTCCTATTTTGAATTTTAACCAGAGAGAAAAGATTAAGGTCAACAGCACCTGCTGCTAAAAGGGCTTTGTCCATCTTTGAATCAAATAACGGGATTGAATGCTACTCTTTTATCTTATCCAAAGCTAAAAGTCTGGAGCTTGTTCAGTGGTATCGCGGCACGAACCTTGGACCTTTCTATCCTCAGCACGGCACCATAATCACTCGACCACATCCGACTCCTCGTGATCTCGCGTAGCCTTGCAGGTGTAAATGTTCACTTTAGGCTACTCCTGATATGTATTAGTACATATATCCATTTCTTTTTGTTGTTGTTTTTTCATAAACACAATGACTTATGATATCGCAATTTACCATTGAAATTTTGTCTATAAAATGACTTATGATATCGCAATTTACCATTGAAATTTTGTCTATAAAATAAGCGTTATATACTTCTAATTTTCAAAAGTTTCTTAAGAAAGCACAGGGAGAAAATATTTAGTGCGTCTCACAAACTATCCTGTAAGAAACGTTCTGCTATTAAAAAAAAAAAGCAATGTTCAACTGATTTTCACACAATTCTTGAACAATAACAAGAAAAAAAAATTAACATCACCTAAATAATAAATCTCAGAATTTTTATGCCGTTAATAAATCCACCAAATTGTAATTCATCTGGACTTCTTCATGTTTAAACAGTCACGTTATGGTCACGATATGTGAGCATACATAGTTGTCACTATATTATAAATTAGCAATCAAAATGAAAAGTAAATAATTACGTTAAAATACATTACATGAAACTAGAACCGTTTGGTGTTATTTTGAATCATTATAAGCAACTACATTTTTTGTGATAAATAATCTAATGCTATTATTTATAAAAACTAATGGCTGCATCATTCTATTATGAAACATTAATTTTTCCGTGCAACTTGATCGTGTACTTACAACCAGCGATGTGAAATTATAGACAGCAATGTTACCCTATATTAGTGGACACAGTGAAGGATAAGGAAAGTAATAATATTTCGATAAAATAATTTTTAAGAACTTGTTCCAGTAAATGTGAAAAAAAACATGAAAGCATCTGCTAACATCCATCTTCGGATGTTATTTTGTTGCAGTAAATTTCAAAAAATAATAAAGCTAAAGAGCTTGTGTTTAATTTTTGAACGCAAATCTTGCCAAAAGATCATGGAAAACTGTCATAATAAAGAATTTATACACTTTATTATAAATATTCCAAAGGGAACATTTTATAAGTGACCACTAGTCTCCTTCCTAGAATAAGAAACGTATGTAAACCTTTTGTTGTAACGGTTGACACTGCGTATGCTAACATGAAGTGTATGTACGCGGGTCTTTTGTTAAACAATACGGACACCCCTGAATGATTTGCTTAAAATTTCTAGTTGTTTGATATATGAGTTACTTATTTCGTCTCTTATCCGATTTGTAGGGACACTTATTTTTATTTGTTTGTTTGTTGTTGCAAAGCTACACAGTTGTGCTGTGCCCACCACAAAACCGACTTTTAGTGTCATAAGTCCAGAGAGTTACCGCTAAAGCATTAGGTAAGAGGTACAGATTTGCATGGAAAGGATTACGTTCTAACAAAATACAAGTAATATTCCTAGTTTGAGTTTAGGACAGGACAATCGTAAACTATATTTTAAACATGGCTAAAAAATAAAAACACTTTTATTATATCATCAAAACGATATCGTTTTTATTTAAATTGAGATATCTAGTACTGTTTCACGTGAAATTCATCATTATGTTTAATTGATTTATTAAACAAAATTTATGTATCTACTGCATAGTTGTAAGATAAATTGTTTGTTTGTTGTTAAACGCAAAGGTACACAATGGGTTATCTGTGCTCTACTCAATGACGGTATCTAAACCTGGTTTTTAGAGTCATGATCTATCAGACTTACTGCTGAGCCAACGGGGGATTTGTAGATAGATGCAAAAATATTGATTTTAAATTTATTACAGAAAAAATTACTGTTCACTTATACAGATAACTGACAGATTTGTTTAATTTTCCTTAGAGGTTTTGTTTTTACTAAGGGATTTTGTCGATCCGGAAATTAATAATTTTTCAACTTATAACAATAATTGGATAGATCGACACTATGGTCGTAGATAACCAAATATATTACAAACAACGAAAGATGAAGATAGAAACTAATAAATGATTGGGCTTACCTAGAATAGTTTAAAATTGGCAGAGAAATAAAACTGAAAGAAGAAGAAATACTTTATCTTATACATAAGAAACCTATATCAAGAGCAGGTGAAAATCACTTTTAACACTTCATAAAGATAATTTTATATCATGTTTGGTGTTACCTTTTTAAGTGATCAAGACAACATAGAAGACAGACTTGGTCAAACGATGGTAGAGAAAAGGTTCTTGGCAAATGAAGAAAGGTGTTGGAGAGAAAAACATTTCGAGGTTTTGAGTTGATTGAAGTCTTTCTGCGAAAAGTGTGTGAAAAGATGTCCTCAGTGCCTATTAAATCTTCAAGATGAATTGAAATGTGCACTTCTGCAACTCTTTAGTGTATCCCACTCTGTTTAAAGAAGTTTGTCTACAACAGGAAGAATGCCGAGATTTTTTTATTGTCATATGAAACTAATTTAAAATGAGCATCTTTCGTCTCCTATGCCAAAAGAATATTTGATAGTTATTTGGAAAATGTTCGCACTTAGTTAAATTCCGTAACACTGAGAATATTCAAGCTAAGATAAAACTGAAAATTAAGTTTAACTTTCCTTGACAGCACAACAAGGGCACATGACGTTAAGATCCAGCAAGTTCTAGAATACCTAGAATATTCGGGAATATTAGTGATCAAGAAACTATGCGAAGGATCTAGAAACTAGGCTAAAGATATAAATGCCAGTATACAGTTAGTTCAGAGAGGGTTAATGGTGAATTAATATTGAGTCAATCAGTTTAGTTTAATGAAGTATTTAGATCGGTACTAATGATCGCTCATATTCAGTTGTTTGATCGCTTAACCGTGAAGTTGTTCAAATACATTTATTTTTATTAACACTAGTCCCGTTAGCGAGGTATTTCCGTTTGAATACTATTTGTAAAGTTAGGTCTACAAGTTACAACAAATGTACAAACTTGTGGAAACGTCAAAGAAATAAGCTAATTCGTTATCGTTACGCAGACTAGGCTTTGTCCTTGTTATCACCAAATAACTCAAAAGAACCAAGTTGAAGAGCAAAGTTACAACAATATTATATTAACTAATATTATTCTTGTATATAATATTTTGTGTTATTAGTGTTATATCATTTAAAGATTAATTCGAAGAATAGCCTCGGACAAATACCGTTCGGAAATCATTAGATCGTCGTAAGGAATCCATTAAAATCTTGTCAAACCTTTCCATCACGTAATTAATCTTTATATGTTGCTTAATAAGTAACAATCGCGAACTTCATCAGATGTAACAAACAAAAAAGCGACAATTTTTAAAACCATACTAATCAACTCTCACTGTTCAACAGCAGCATCTGTACACTATTTAGTACTCCCTGTTTCATTACAACCTCATTAACACGTTTGAAATATATCTCCACTGATAAGTTCAAATGTTTCAACGTAAGCTAACTTTAAAATTGACAAGAATATTCCAGATTATTTAAGCCTATCTTAGGTTGTTCTTGCTGATAAGTTAATCTATTTTGCTTTAGCATTATAAAGCTACTCTGGATTCCAATTATCTGCGAGGAAATGCGGAATCTATTACTGTAGCACTAATAAATCGCTCGATATAATAAGAGCATGCCTGAGATTACTTCTACTGATACTATATTTTGTGTTTAAAACATCTAGTACTCTCTTTGGTTATTTTTTCATTGTTTTAACTAGGAGGGGTGGTGGTGGGATGAATCTGACTATCAGCAAGGAAAGTACACAAAAACAACCAGTTCGAAAAGCTTAAAATAATTGAAAACAGTTTTTGTGACTGAAAATGTTTTTGTACACTGATAGATGAGACATATTAGAAGGCATAGTTATAACATATTAAACTAAACAGCCAAATAATACCAAAACATGACTAGATATTTTTAGATGATACACTTCTGTGTTTGTTTGTAATTAAGTACAAAGCTACACAATGGGCTATCTGTGCTCTGCCCATCACGGGCATCGAAACCCGGATTCTAGCGTTGTAAGTCCGCAGACATACCACTGTGCCACTGGGGGGCACACTTTTGTATATAAACCTGTTTACTTTCATTATTTACGCTATATGAACGTTTTCTTTATTTTAAAAGTACCTTATGTTGCTCATTTTTTAAAAAGCATTTTTGAACCTACTTAAAGGTAATAAATCTTATTCATGCTAAGAATAATAATGTAGATATGCATGAGTAAAAGCATTTATAATACTTATATATGTTGTTGTTGTTTTTTACTTTATCCACATGCTTCGTACAAACATAAATATCTCAAATAACACTTCATAAGTGAATAAAACTTTGTTTTGAATTTCGAAGTTAATTTTAATGATTTCATCAGCTTCTGTTACCTTTCTAATTACACTGCAACACAATAGAAAATCTACTGAAAATCTAAAAAACGAGCAAGATTTTAACTCCAGTATACATTAGGTTAGAATGATAGTTTCAGAAGATCTTTAACTGCATAATCTTTTCTCACTTGACAGCTTTCTTTATTTGATGTATTCCTTGAAGAACAAAATATGAATCAGCGTTAAGTCTGACGATTTATATTGTTAAAGCCCGTATTTCGATACCAGCGATGGGCACAGCATAGATAGCCCATTGTGTAGCTTTGTTCTTAACAACAACCAGACAGATTATGAGATCTAAATCTTTTAAAAGGCACTAAGAAGATAATAATAGACAAAGAAGCTATTTTTGCATTACAAGTTATATACATTCAATATACTAACTAGATGGCGCTGTACTTGGCATGTTTATGGAGCTTGTATTTATGATAAATTATCTGGACCTAGGGAAAGTAGCTACAATTTTCTCTTTACAACAAAACCAAAGTTAACACGAAAAACAGAACTAAAAGCTGTTGTCTAATAAATTACTCAGATCTTGATTTGCCCAAAACATACAAGCTATTCCATCAAAATGGCTTGTCGGCAATAAATAATAGAAGAAAATTCCTAAGATGTGTTATTATAAACAAATATAATGTTAATTTAGTTCTGAATTGCAATAATTAAAAATTAACATAGTTAATATGCCGTTTTAAATAGTACACATTATGAAATGGCAGTTAATGTTCGTGAAAGTAATTTGGAACTTTAATTATATTATTCTCATCAATGTGCAATACTTTACGGATCCGTTAGCAAAAATCAACACTTATACATCTGAAATATAACAAATAGTGCAAGAAAATGAAACCTCGCTACTAAAACATTTACCTAGAAATTGGGTCTAAATGCCTAATAATGTTATATCGAGGTATTCAGGTACACCATTATCCAACAGGTAAGCCTGAGATATCAGAAAATGTTATTCAGCAAATAAATCTAACCCGGACAACAAAGAAAAAGCAAATACAATTGAACAAATAAATAAAACATTTATTCACTGTCTCCCAGTGGCACAGCGGTATGTCTGCGGACTTACAACGCTAGAAATCGGGCTTTAAATAGCAAATTTATTTTACTGGAATGTTTTGTGCTTTTTATCAACTGGACAGCTTCTATTTCGTGTTGTGACCTTAAAGAGCTGCTAGGTGGAAATAAAGCTTTTTAAACTCATCCGTACTGAATAGATTTGTTTGTTGTTTTTTTTTAATTTCGCGCAAAGCTACACGAGGGCTATCTGCGCTAGCCGTCCCTAATTTAGCAGTGTAAGGCAGCTAGTCATCACCACCCACCGCATGTTTGGTGTGACAGGGATTCGAACCCGCGACCCTCTGATTGCGAGTCGAGTGCCTTAACCACCTGGCCATGCCGGGCCCCGTACTGAATAGAAACAGCAAGTATACCAATATATTGCACTTTCAACTCGGCTAAAGGGTCCAGGTGCGGTATCCCATAATCTAAAGCTAATTACGACACCGACTATTCCCAATAGCAGATACAAGGTAAAAAATTCCAAATTTATACCAATTTCTACAAATATTTGTGTTATCCCTAAAGATACCCACCGCCCCCCCCAAAAAAAGATAGTGGACACAGACACAGGACCAAAGTGATACAAGCTTCTAGCCATTGCTTTATGTATCATTTACCTAAATAAAAGGATTAACTTATGTTTACGATCTTTCGTCATCCAGTTAAAAGGAATGTCATAACTTTTCATGCAGAACAGAACAACTGCATGAAAAGTTAGAAATATTACTTGAATATTCCTAACCACATGTATATTATAAACTAATTACGGAAGAGTGAATTTAGTAGCTATTTCAGCTATGACAATATTCGAATTTTTAAGACCTTCTCAAAAATTATCTGATGGATGTCGTTGAGAAAATCTCACTTTTTTCAAAAGTATTCCTTAGTCATATAGAAAATGTATAATAGCATTATTGTATAAAATAAATTCGGTGTTAAACACATTTTTCGATAGCAATTTAAAAAATCTCCTTGAAACTAAATAAATTTAAATTTAAAGAACAATGATTTTTTATTTAAACCTCCAATTACACTTTTTTGTTTTTTTAATTTAACTACTGATAGGGGTATTTTGGTTATTACTGGATAAATGGAAAGAGAACAATTTGAGAATGAAACAAAAGAATGTTCCAAACATGGTGTGTTTGTCTATTTTTAATTTCACGCAATGCTACACGAGGGCTATCTGCGCTAGCCGTCCCTAATTTAATAGTAAAAGGCTAGAGGGAAGGCAGCTAATCATCATCACCCACCCCAACTCTTGGGCTACTCTTTTACCAACGAATAGTGGGATTGACCGTAACATTATAACACCCCACGGCTGTAAGGACGAGCATGTTTGGTGGGACAGAGATTCGAACCCGCGACTCTCACATTGCTAATCAAGCGCCCCTAACCACCTGGCCATGGTGACTAGAAAAGAATAAACTGGTTAGAATCATGTCATAGTGGAGTACAAAATGGAGAAATATTGAGCTCGGTAATGATCATACGACTTTGATTTGAGGACCAAAATCAGTACAAACGGGTCTGGAGATTACAGGATGGAAAAACCCGCAATCAGATGGATTATTTTATGATTAAATAGCGGTAGAGATTCTCCTTAGAATATTTAAGAGTGTACAGTATTAACTGTATTAACATTAACTATTATCTTCTTATTAGAAAAGTCAGTGTTAAACCGAAGACATTAAAGAAATTCCAAACATAAAAAATACTGAAAAATTAAAGGATCGTAACAATTTTGCGGTAAAAGTGAAAAAATAAAAGATTTGACGTTTTTGTAGCATCTGAACGTGAGATCAATCGGTGGATAGACGCAGCAAAAAGCTTGAAAACAAGAGAAAACCAAAGAGAGGTAGACAACGGACAACTCCTGACAACTACAGTATTAGAGGAAAGAATTAAAATTCAAAATCGTCCGATTAGAAATTTTTCCACACGTGTAAGGGAGGAATATAGTAAAAAATATAAAAAAATAAAGAGAAGAGAAAAATTTGATAAGAATAAATGGATTAAAGACAAAGCAACGGAAATACAAGACGCAAAAATAGTCGTGATGTAAAGATTCTATTATACAATCACTAGAGGGAGATCAAAAGCAAGCGCACTAAATGTCAAAAATGATGAGGAAAAACCTAACAAATGCTGAAGAACAGAGAGATATGGAAGAAACATTTTCAGGAAGTCTTAAATAGGCCTGAGCCCACTATGACGGCCATATTTTCAACCTTCCCGAATAAAATAACAATTAATACAGACATTATCAAATTTGATAAAATGGAAGGTGCTGTTAAGAAAATCACATCAGGAAAGGTCTCAGATGAAGTACACTACTAGAGATTATCAACACTAGTAGTAAATATACATATACTATGCTGTCTGATCACAGAACAAGATATCAAACGAAAGAAATGGGGCAACCACCACCAAACTCCTAACGAAAGTGGCGTAAGTAACTTTAATAACTGGGGAGAATTGGATACTAAATTAAGCAAAAATCAAGCTGGATTCAGACATGGTATATTTTGTAATGACCAGATTTTTACCTTCAGAAGAAAAACTGAGAAAGAGGTAGAATGGAACAATGAAATCTGTATTAACTTTATGGACTTCGGTAAGGCTTCTGATAGTATACACTTATAGATCCTATATTCTATATGGAACGCCGAGAAGTATCTGTATGATAATCCATCATGTTACATTAAGACGGAATGTAGAAAATCAGAATGATTTAACATTATAAGCCGAATAGGACAGAACTGTATCAAATGGGGAAGAGGAAGTCTGGTGAACTTAGTCTTTTTCAGACGACTTGGTTCTTCTTGCAGACTGTGCAAATAAGAAATGACTTATCACCTAACACTGAAAGCAGCAAATTTATTACACTATGCAATGGCAGGAAAACCAAGATAATGGTATTTAATTCAAAAAGGAGATTAAAATGCTCAAGTATAAGATAATACTCTAGAAACATTAACAAGTCTTATTACCGTAAATAAGGATAACAAAATCAACACTGAACTTAACATCAGGTTTGGAAAAGTTACTAGTGTAATGTAACAGATCAGTAATCCATGCAGTAACAACAAATTGTTCTATCAAAACAAGAATCAGAATGTATAAAACACAAATATAATTACCATATTAATATATGGAAGCGACATTTGGCATTTGAAAATAGCAAGAAATAAAATACTAAATGGATCTCGATAATAGATATCTCTGAAAGATTGTGTTTTAACTGACAAGACAAACTGAAAGACTAAGAAGATAGTTCTTAGAACCAACGACTTGGATCATTAGAAATAGAAGACTTACCTGATTTGTAGAGTAAAATGTTTAACTAGGTGAAAATGAGTTAAGTGCTAAACACTGAAGTCTCATTTTGTAAGAAACTTTCAATTTCCTATACAATAATATGTCAATTTAGAAGAAGAACAACAACAATAAAATAAAGCAACTACCGCTTTGTAGTCTGAAACTTACTCGGATACAAAGATTGAAAATTTCTATACAATAATATGTCAATTTAGAAGAAGAACAACAACAATAAAATAAAGCAACTTCCGCTTTGTAGTCTGAAACTTACTCGGATACAAAGATTTAAAATTCCCATTCAATAATATGTCAATTTAGAAGAAGAACAACAACAATAAAATAAAGCAACTACCGCTTTGTAGTTTGAAACTTACTCGGATACAAAAATTGAAAATTCCTATACAACAATATGTCAATTTAGAAGAAGAACAATAAAATAAAGCAACTACTGCTTTGTAGTCGGAAACTTACTCGGATACAAAGATTGAAAATTTCTACAGCGCAATATTTAGCAATACTCTTATGAGGTACATCGTTCAAATGTGAACAAAATATTAACATATTGTTAATTCTTTAAGATTAAGCATAGTTATTAATTAGCATCAAACCTTAAAAGTTTTTTGTGTGTGTGTGTGAACTGACCTTTCAGTTACTAATTAGTTGTAGCCCTATATATTGTAACCATCACTTTAGCTGCATAATAGAGTGATTTTTCTACCAAACTATTTGTTAAAAGATCAATTTATTTAGTGATTACAATATTATTTTAAATGGTTTAAATATTTTCAAACTTTTCGTATTTTTTGATTTTTCTGGTGTGAAATATTTAATATTGCAGTTTAATTATCTCGCCTAGAAGTTTATTCAGAAAATTAAATGGTGTTTCAAAACTTATTTGTTTTTTAATTTCACGCAAAACTGCTCGAGGGCTATATATGCTTTCGCCGTCCCTAATTTAGCAGTGATAGACTGGAGAGAAAGTAGATAATAGACACCATCCACCGCTCACTCTTTAATTAATGAATAATGGGATTAACTGTCACATTATAACTTTCCCCACGATTGAAAGGGCGAGCATGTTCGGTGATGGGGAAGAGAACCATGACCTACAGATTGCGAGTCGACCGCCTTAACCACCGAGCCATGCATACTTATTAAACTAAATAAAATGATAGGGATGTTTCGCGTTATACCTTCTTAAGTTTGAATTATCGAAGTTTTAAAGTTCGTTTTTTGAGATTCATAAGTTTGAGATGTTAAGAACAAATTTACGAGTTCAATATTTTCCACAAGCATATAATTTCATTAGAAAGAAGTTATGTGTACGATTGTAAACAAAGGAACAATGCTCTATAGGAGGCGTTTTTTCTACTGAGGCAAACAAAACAAATGGTAGCCATCTAGATGTTATGTTTTTGTTTGTCAGTTAATTACGTGTCTTCACAAATAATGTTTAATTTTAGTAACAATATATCATAACAATTACTTGGTATTTTTTGTACGAAAAGATGCTGTCTTTTCGTTTATGTTGTAATTTGTATGCAATGAGAAGTAGTCTTCAGAAAATGGATTTTATATTAAAAAGCAATTCACTAAACCTACACAAAACCCAAGAAAATAGAAGTTGTTTGTTTTTAATTAAGCACAAAGCTACACAATAGACTAACTGTGCTCTGCCCACCACGGGGATCGATTTGTTTGTTTGTTTTGAATTTCGCGCAAAGCTACACGAGGGCTATCTGCGCTAGCCGTCACTAATTTAGCAGTGTAAGACTAGAGAGAAGGCAGCTAGTCATCACCACTCACCGCCAACTCTTTGGCTACTATTTTACCAACGAATGAGATTGACAGTCACATTATAACGCCCCCACGGTTGAAAGGGCGGGCATGTTTGATGTGACGGGGATTCGAACCCGTGACCCTCAGATTGCAAGTCGAGCTTCCTAACCACTCGGCCATGCCAGGTCAACGGGGATCGAATGCCAGTTTTTAGCGTTGCAAGTCCGAAGACATACCACTGTGCCACTGAGGGGGGGGGGGGTGCGGCACGAAAATAAAAAAACGAGGGAAACAGACTTTTAGGTAACCTTTTCATTTTTTTAGATCGATAAATCAATAAAGTAATATAATAGTTATGTAGATCAATAATTAAAGTAATTAATTTAATCCAACGTTGGCTAAGTAATTACTGAGAATACCTTGTAAAAACTCTGTCTGTAATCTTATCACTATTGGATGTGATACTTAGACATCATAAACTGAAACTCACCATGACTTAGAATATAAATCTTTATCAATACAATTTTTTTGAAATTTCAATACCAAATTTCAGATAAACAATATGTATTTTACCTTGAAAAAATCCACTCTTGCCCTTAGTTGATAGGTGTAAGATGGAATTTGTCTATCACGGCATGCTGGATAGGTAGCTCATTGAGCAAGATCTAAGCGGAATGTCTGGCTTGTTGATATGTGCTGGCACAAAGAAGTTAAAATCTTTGGCTACCTCTTTCTGTAAATGTGTGATGACGAGGATGACATTCTGAGAGAGTTTAGGAGTGAATATAATACTAAATAAAGTTAGCTTTCTCTCTCTGATTTTGCCTGGTCCTTGATGAGTGCAGCTGTTTTAGATTTTTTTCCTGATGATCAATTCGTACATTAAAAAAAAAGTTATCTCATATAATCAAAAGTAGACATCACAATTAGCTGGCCGCCAAATTGTCGAATATTGTTATCCAAACGTTTTATTTTTGTTCTTTTCCAGTGTCATATCTGTCGAATAAAGTGATATATTCTGTTCCTGAAATAATTGTTTCTTTTTAATTTATTAATGCTTGAGTAAAACTTATAACAAATCCACAATCCTCCCGTCATTGTTGTGCTTAATTAACTTAACCACTGAAGAAGAATGCTTTTTTCCTTAGACAAAACAACTTGACAGCTACAAAAACTGACGACATAGCCGACTGGTTGTAAAAGGCTATAAAGAACTTTCTTTATAGTGAGTAAAAATCTTCCAGTAACTACAATTTGTAAAATTCTTAGTTTTGTTTCATATTATATTACAAAGGAAAAAAGATCTCAAACTGGAAGGTTCTTCTTCGCCAAGTGAAGATTTTCTGATGACTCCCAAGCAAGAAAATTCTACCAAGAATCGCACCAAGTGTGAAGCGTTTAGCGTATTAACTTTGTCTTACTTTATGTTTAATACTCATTGAGATAGAAAATTTACATATTGGTTACTATCCCCAAAACATTTGGTCGAATATACATTATTCAATATAAATATCGAAGTAACGCCACGTGGCTACATTGAGTACTAGAGCATTTTCTTTCGTTAATTACCAGTAGTTTTCATGTACGATGGATAAAATACTCATTCATTGTATGGTGTTTCAGTTGTTTTTCACTCACCCCAGTAAACCTGTACAGGATATGAAGAATACTAGCATTGATACTAGTGATTCATTCTTCTCACGTTTCAGCAGATCAGCTGTTTAAGTTACTATAAATAAACTTGAAGTCAAATCTATCATTTGATTCACCACTTGTCACCGAGTTACACCAGTTTCGGAAATGAAACCGGTTTAATTCAGTGACAAGTGATGAACCAAATCAGAGATTGGTCTTCATATTTATTTCTAGTATTCAATAATTGACGCATAGTGTGGTGTTACAGATAATAAATTAGAAAATAACTATACGGAACTTCTCGAAACACATAACTAAGTTCATGATGACGAGAAACCCACTTGAAGTAAAAATGTATAGCTGAGACGGCTGGTATTAAAAACTTTAATTAAGATAAAGTATAAGAACAGCGTTTCGACCTTCTTAGGACATCTTCAGGTTAACCGTCTCTGCTATACATAACTAAGTTATTACTTAACACAACTACAGTGAATAACTGAACTTGCTTCTTTTGTGAGAGATATGAAGACGTCTGTCCTATAAATTACTAAACAATGCACCACTCTGTATAAAGTAGCAATTGTCCGAAACGTCAGCTACAAGGAACCTGTACTCTTTAAGAATATATTACTGATAATAGTATAAACATTTCAATCATTAAGAGCTCACGGAGTTTGGAATTGTTATTAAATGATTTGGTTCATGGTTATTTACAATTATTTCATAATGTATCTTTCTCGTCTCTTTATTCTTTTCTTAGTTTACTGAATCAAGATCGTTGCTTAAATCAATTGTAATAATCTCACCAGAATGTTTGTACTAAATCAAAAACACAATACCTTATTGCAACCAATTAATAAACAACTGCTTATTTTTGTTTATTGGTTGAAAACGCATAATAATACGTGCAATGCACGTTTCTTGTACATATATAGCAATATTCTGAACTAAGCTGGATAAAAAACCACAAGTCCAACTCGATTAACTAAAAAAAATACACGAATATATAACGGAATAATTTAATCCACGCTGTAAATTAAGAAACAAAAAAGATTCGTTAGCTATTTTAGTTGAAAACGCTATTGTATTTAATTGAACTTCCATAAATCACTTTTTGGTTTTGCTAGAAACACATAGTTAATTACTATGTGCCTTTAAATCCACTTTTATTTTCGTACACATTCCAACAAGCAACATCACTATTGTTTTTTTTTATATCTGATAAAATGACTCTAGGAAAATACATTTCTCTTATTCATTCTAATATAAAACAATGATTAAGAATTACTTTTGTCTCTGCTTTTATAGACCAGTGAAAGTAGCACACAACGAACAAATTAAGTCTTACATAGACCGAAAATAGGCTAGACTTCTCAAGTGATTTATCTCTTAGACCAAGATATTTATCGTATTGTCCCTCTGAAGGGTCAGTGGTAAGTTTACGAAATTAAAAGGCAAAAATCGGAGGCTCGATTCCTATCGGTGATTAGAGCGCAGATGCCCATTGTGCCAAGAAACAAACAAAAGCTCACCGTATCTGTAATCGCTACAACATATGAATTGCTTTAATATTTATCTACTCTGAAACTACAAAGTCACAGTTAACTCATTTATATGAATGCATTAACGATATGAAAGAATCCGGCGACTAAAGAGAGGCGATTTTGTAAAACACTCTTCATGACTCTATTATGCCAATGCTCCCCAATGTGACATATTTCGTATCATACGCACTTTGAAAGAATGATACACCTAGTATTCTGATTAAGAGTAAGTGTTGACATCTAGCGGTTGCGCTCTTAGTTCATGTACTTCTTTTAATTATGTACTACAAGCAGATTTGTGACTCTCTGAATTAGATACATAAATTACGAACCTAAATTTTGTTTTCATTTGAAATTGTTTTCTTATTAGTATATACACAATATTCATTTTAATTAGTTTAAAGCCCAAGTTTCGACTTCCGAACGAACCAAGTCTAATGATACAGTTTTCAATATCTGGTCCACCTCCCATCATGTGGTTCTGGAAAGATTGCATAACTACGGAAGGGAAGCGGCAATATAATATCTGATCCCTCTTTGTGGTCCGTCAAGATATGTACAAGTCAATACAAAATAAATTTTGGGAACCATTACGTTATTCTAATCCCAAAAAAAGCTGTAAAACGAAGAAAAAAAAAGGTTGTTTTAAACTTCTCTTTATTTGTATTGCACCTACCCTCCAATAGATTTCTCACATTTTACAATTATTCGAGTAAAAATTATAAATTTGATGATATTAGGTGTTACTTCCGTGAAACATTATCAACAGATAAAGCATAGTTATGTGCAAGTTAAGAGATGTAAATGAATAGTTATTCTTAATATTAGTGTTCCTAATAATCTATAGCCATTAATCATCCACTGGTGTTATAAAACTCACGTCAACATTGAAAACGCTATTGTTTGTACATATTGTTTTCTCTTTACAAACTAATTGGGGGGAAAAAACCTTATCGAAAGAATATTGTTTGTTTTTCTTCTTTTATATAGGATGTATTTCTCAGTAACTTGAAACAAACAAAACTTTACGTTTAGCGTTATCAAGTCTTTTAGGGTCAAATTTAATCCATCTTGCACTATGTTATAATTCACGCCGAGAAGACAAGTAGCGAAAAGCACTTGCACGTTTGAATAGTTTTAAGTTATTAACACATAAAACCCAACAAAACTTTAACGAACCACCAGGTGTACTTAAAAAGTCTATCTAGTTAACACTATTTCAATCGCTTACTGTCTAGCGGCAATTTCCATGGAAAAAGCAAACTATCAAAGAAAATCGATTTTTTAAATTATTATGTAATTATAAAGACGTACGTGCTCTAAAAAATATGTTTTCTTTCGTTATTGCTAATGTCTTCTTTGTTGAACATTAACACCCGCTTCAATTGCATCCATTTTACATATACTTGCTGACGTAGCAGTTCAACGCATGGGGGCGCCCCAAGCGGTGAGGGGGTGAAGAGTCAGATACGAATGCTATCCCTTCTACATTACTCCCTAAGGGCATATGGCAGGTTTGGTAATGATCGGTCTGGCGATTTGCCAATTATAAGCGGTCATACACAAACATACTTTTGTCAAACAGTGGTTTAGATATACATGTACTTGGAGTGAAAATTGTGCAGTTAACAGTTTATAAGATAATCTCTAATTCTAATTATTAATTAGTTACTTTTCTTTTATTACTAGAAACCAGTCAAATGGATAACACACCAGCCTTTCTAACAAGGTCCAAGATCGGATCCTACCACCACAAACAGTCCTCCAAACTTCCCTAAAGGCAGCGGATTAGCACATTACACATGACATATAAACTAGTTAGCAATCAGCAATTAATTAGACTTAAATGATCGTATAGGCTACTAACCATGTAAACGACATCCAATCTCCACAAACTTGACATAAATACTAAAAATGTTGGTTTGAGAGCTTTTAATGGAACTACTGCAAATGTCTACTGAGTGAAAAGAGTACGACGTTTCAGCTTCTATACTGAGGCCTTCTTCCAGTATAAAAGCCGAAACGTCGTCCTCTTATCACTCAATAGACAGTTGTAGTCCATTAAAAGTTCTCAAACTTATTATATTTACCCTGCCTAAAGTTTCATTGAAACTAAAAATGTTATATTTATCATATTTTCAGGGTTACCTATCCTTAACCTATCAGATACTCATTAGTATTTTAAACGATAAAATTATTTATGTATGTATCGCCAACTTCATTATAAATACCTACTTTGTTATAAGTATGTGGTGTTCACAGCGAGAAATACGTTTCTTATACTTGCCTACTAATTTACTGTGTACAATGATTGAAGTTTTTATTGACCCATTCATCAACAAAATTTTCAAGAGTTTTAAAGTGCTCAGTTGAAGAACTTACTAGACCTGATTCATATGTGAGAAAACAAAACATTTGGGAATTAAAAAGATTTGTAGATCAAGACTTTGCCCAAGTATGATGAAATACTGGTTAGTAAAATAACAGCATTGAAGTTTTAAATGTATTGACCACAATGGCACATGTAATACCGTAATGAGTAGTAGATACAACGCAATCTCTTCCACTCTTTCAAATATGAACGTATTGGCAGTTTCTATCAATCTCTTCATAAGATCACATTTCCTTAGCACCAAGACGGGTAAAAACAGAGAACACACAAGTCATTATAGTAATAATTATTATAATGTTTGACAACTTTTAATACAGCTAATATTCTGAACACAAGAATAAAAAAAGTTCAACATACTGAAATCTAATTTTCATTTTAATTCAATTCATGTATAAATGTTTGATACGAATCTCAGACTAGAGTAAACAAACCATTTCTAACCCAACAATCTACTTCACATCAGATTCAAGCAGCAACAGCAATACTTGTGTATGTATGGTCACATCGATACACATACAGGATATCATCTTCACTCTTCCCATGGTCCACTTCATCTCAGTATATTTGGATATCACTTTAAACAATTAAAAACGTACTCAAAATTATGATCAAGTTACCTGTATAAATTCAGAGTATAAAACAATGTCAAACTACTTCAAATGTTTAAAATTATTTTATTCATTTATGCATGAAGCCATAATATAGATATAAAGATTTTCTACCTATTCAAGCTCTGTTTTTTTTTTCGTTTTTCAAAATACTAAATTGCTTTGATTTTAAACACTCATTCTAATTTCAAAAACTGCACTAGCATAATACTGCACATTCCTGTAATTTTTTTACAGAGCTGAGAAGTAAATGTGCAATAAATTACTAAGTTAAAACACTTACTAATGGCCCTGTATGTAAAAGGTTATTTAATAATTGGGCAAAAACACTATACACATCACTGTAAATTTAAGCTGAGGAGAAATAAATACTCTAGAGAATCAAATACAATGAAAATAGGAGGTAGATACATTGATATTAGTTTTTTTTAAATATATTACAATTTTATAGAGCAATATACCTTAAAAGAAATAATGAACCTAAAACAGTTTATTCAATACTTTTAGAAGAAAATTTGAGAAATACCTATAGAACTACAATTATAGCATTATCACGACAATGGCAACAGTAATCAGTTATATATTACATGAAGAAACAAATAAACAATGTTTTAAAGAGGGTAGAGTCACAGCTACAGGCACGAAATGGCAAAACACATAAGTAGGAGAATAAACAGGAGAATCATCATTACTTTCATATAATATTTTTTTTCTATTTTCTGAATAAGAAATAATGTTGTGAATAGTAAACAGGAAACAACTATATACAGTGGTGCTGAAGTCCCATTTAAAGTATCATAGAATAAAAATGATGGCTCTAAACATACAATGAAATGCTAAAAGACAATAAACACTTCTTATATTTTATGGACTACAAAGCTCAGGTCTCCACTTCCTAACTAACCATAAAATTAAATATTCATATTCTCAATAAAATGGCACTGTATGTCAGGATCATCAAATATCTGAGGAATTACCATTCAACACCAAAATGCATCATATCTGAAATATCATAAAATAAAATATTTTTTATTAGCCTAGGTTTTTTGTTAATTCTTCAGTGTAATAACCTGAGTAAACCTAAAAATAATGAAAAAAAAGTTAATTAAAATTCCACCCTCAAAACATTTGTTTAGAAGTCTCCATTTTACATTCTCATATTTTTGATGCTCCAAACATTTGATTCTTATTTATGACTTATTCATCATAGTTCTAATAATAGCTTATTATATTCTGGAGACTAGTAAGAATCTTAAAAGTCAATATTTCTAGTTGTACACTACCTAAACTATTAAACACCTATATGTGTGTGTGTGTGTGTGTTTGTTTATATTGATGCAAGTGGTGTGGTTATGACTGAAAAATTTTCTAATGACATCATTATTCCGAATAAAAAAAACAACTGACTATTAAACAAATAAAACACACCTTGTACATATTCACATCATTCAGAAACCTTAAAATTCCTGACCACTTTTTTTTTATACTCATACTACAGAGAGTAGCTACATCCTAGTTAAAACTATAAAAAAAGAAAACTTTAAAAAACACTGTCTGACAAAAACAAAAAAACAATAACGTATCATATACATGCATTCATTTATTTTCTGCCACATCCTGTGGCTTCACTTCCTGAGGTGCATGTTGTGGTTGCAGGTAATGGACACTGAAACATTTTGAAGGGCTGTGCTAACTTATGTAGGACTACTACTCCTCTGGGGAGTATGCCACAGCCAATATTAAGTTCACTCTAAACCCTTCCTTGCTAGACATCCGTCCATCACATCAATATGTTTGTTGCTGAACATCTAGTTGGTGACATTAGAAGTCAGCAAACTCTTTTACACATTTTTCTGTTCCCGATACACGCAGTGTCTCCTCTTCATACTCATCGAAGTTGCTTGTGTCACCAGGTCCTTTGCACTTAGGAAGAAAGGGTGCTTCAACCTGTAGTGGAAGTATAGATATATATATATCTACAAAACCATAACTACCACCTCCGAAAGCAAATATTAAAGGATAAGTAGAAATGTTTGAAAACTTGATTCAATTAGAATTCACTGAGTCTTGTGCAATTATATTAATATAACATAAGTCCAGTTCCTATGCATACTGAATCAGGGATTATAGGGTTATAAAACCAATATAACCAGTGGTTTTATGTGGATTAAACAAACACAAACATTGACCAAACTTAGAATGAAACATACAGAAAAAGCTCTATTACAAAATTTTGTTTATATTTAAGAACAAATTACAACCTTTAATTTTTTTCACCCTGAAGTGTGAGTTGTAACATATATATGATATTACTATTGTGTATAAACTGTAGATGACAACACAATTCTTCAGTAAGGCAGGGATTGGTTACTTTCCAATTTCTAGCATTTTCTACTAAAATAGATTTAAACATTATCTGCTTTATACAAATAAGTATGTGAATCCAGGCTTCACAAAACTGAAGTCAATTATTTCTTAAAATATTATGAAAACAATCCAAGGTGTTACATTGTATGAAGTTGTTTACAACTACTGTATTAGTATCTTGTGATTATTAAACCTATATTTGGAGAATAGTTGAAAAAACAAAAGTATAAACTATGAATGTATAAATTACATTTATAAAAGAATGTTTCCAACCCAATGTTAGTAAAACCTTTAAAGAGAAACTGCACTAGAATAAAGTTTACAATGCATAAAAGGAACAAGACAATCTACAAACCAGCTTAAGCAAGTATATGTCAGAAGGCACAGGACTTAGTACATCCTTGAAAAACAGCTTTACCAGGTGGAAGTTTGCTATTCAGAAAACTACCAAACCAGCCACCAGACCAGCATGAACAAGTACATAGGACTTCAAGTTAGAAAATAAGAGAAATATTAAGGTTTTAATGCTTGTGGGTGCAGAATTAAACAGGAGAAAGCTAGCAGGGTTTACCACTAAACAGAATCAAATGTTTTTATTATTATATATATAAATATCAAACTTAACAAAACCTTTTATCTCACAGAGTATGTGATTTTAGAAATTTACAAACTCTTCAATGCATGCATTGTTCGATGGATTTGGATAGCCAGTGTCCCTCTCAATCATGAGATTCAAAATGATGAGTATCTCCTTTGGAGGTAACTTTGGAAATAAATGGAGCCTTTTCCTGAGATGAATTATATAAAATGTAACAGAACAAACACAAAATAGTGAGAAACAGTGGAAAAATAAATTACATAAGAAAAGAATAATAATAAAAAATAAACAAAATCTTAAGCATGCATAATTTCAAAATTTGAGAAAAAGAAATTAAATGATAGTTTAATTATTAAAAAAATAAAACAAAATGCAACTAACTCATTTGATTATCATTATCCAACAAGGAATGAAAACAATACTATTCAAATAAAGGTACAAACTACTCAATACAAATCAATATCAGTATTCTGTTCTAGCTGAGTAACAAAAATGATAGAAACAATACATAATGTTTCTTTTGTGAAATAATAATGCATTACAGTCATTGTACCAGTAAAAACCTCTGCAAAGCAACATCTTCTTCTGATCTGAAACCTGTACTTAGTTTTGAAATACAAAGTTAATTTCTGTTCAAATTTTATAGCCCAGCTTTAACTTTCTAAAAAGCCATCACTGTTGACATTCTACAGCATATTAATATTAATTTCCTAATATAAGCATATTTAAATAGCTCATTTCTGTACTGAGCATTTATACATTAATTACACTTTGGGTGTAGAATGGATTTAGCCTCAATTCTTCAGTAATTCAAAATATACAGAAATTATCTGTTACTTAGAGCCATTGAGTTGAAAGTCCTCATGCATAACTCCTTTCTGATGACTATTAACAAAGACTTCACAAGTTTTAAGATAAAAAAGTAATGAAGAAATAAAAGTTTACTTTTACATATATCTGTTGCTTTCATATTATCAAGTGTACAGTAATCTTTAAATAACATGATTTGACTGTAGTAACAAATGATGAGTAAGATATTAAGCATAAAACAAATGCTTACGGGTGATTATTTTACAACAGTTTTTGAGTTTAGCTTATACCTTTTTCTGATAAATTGCTATCCAGTCCAATGTTGCGAACCACTTGTGGTTCTTTATATCATTAACACCATTCTTGAGGTTTCCATATCGCTTAGTTAAGTCAACTTGCAACAGGTTTCGAAGTATATCTTTCAGGTCGGATGTGAAGTGAGAAGGAAACCGAACCTAAGAATATAAAAAAAAAATTATTTAAAAAAATCACCATTTGTTAAAATAACACATATATAATATAATTTATAGGTTTAAACAAGTAACAAGCATGTGACAAAAATTAGAAAATCAATTGATGGACATAATCTCTAAAGGAAAAAAAATAATAACAAAGACTGTAAACTGCAGGTGAGTGAGAATATCAATAAACAATTTCAATTGACTAGATGTGCAATGAGAAATCATTAACCTAGGAGTGTAAAATGCACATATTTGAATACTTTAAACTGAACATAAAAAAATAAAACTCAGTAATGTGTGTAACTGGTGAAAAACAACAACAAAAAGATATGTTTTGAAACTAAATAAATACAGCATACCCAGTGTGGAGTAGTTTTACTGAACTATTATAAAAACACTTATCAGCAAGCACAAAATCAGCCAACAGGATGCTACACAAAAAATTGCATTACATATCTGTAAATTATTCTCATAAAGAATTCTATAAATACCTGTATAAGTAAGCTTTTTATATTGTTAGTCATCTATTACATGTGAAAAAACTACGATATTATACATTTCACATTGCAGACTTGTGTCAAGTTTTATATTCTGTATTTGCAGTTAAAATGTTTTTATAAGCAAGTATAAAGAATATACCTAATAAGTTAAAGAATTCTCAATTTTTTTAATACTATTTTATAAAGGAAGTATTCAGCATTATTCTAAACTTTTAAAAAAATACATAGAAACATAAAAAAGACTATCGTTTTTACATCATATTAAACATAAAATTGAGCAATAACATTTGTTCATACTTTCCCAGACACAATTTTTTCATAGATTTGAATTGGTTGATCAGCAAAAAATGGAGGGTATCCAGCTGCCATTTCATACACCAAGACTCCTAGTGCCCACCAGTCTACTGCCTTATTATAGCCCTATGTAAAACATATCTACGAATAAGTACTATATAAAAAAGGCTTTAAACAGGTTCTCTTTGTGTCTATAAAAGTTTGTCATTACAACAAAAAAATATGCAAAGCAGAGCAGAGACCTATAAAATGCATAACATACACAATCAAGTTAACACTAGAAAAATAGATAAAAAAATCCTAACTACTAACTGTAAACAAATAATTATAATAATAATAAATGTACTGACAAACACATAAAATACACATGAATAACAAATGCAATATTTTATGGCTAATACACAGTTTACATGACTTTCCATAAATTCATGCTATTCATGAGCACTAGAGATAGATGAGAACAAAGACTGTTTTCTATTTTACATTAACTACCTTTATTCTGTGGTAAGTTGTAATCAGGTTGTGAAATTCACTTTATGCTTAAGAACACAGAAGTTAAGCTTGGTACATTAGAAAATGTAGAACATTTCAACAATTTTTTTTATCGTTATCTTTCACTGTTTTTGTAGAGATCTTTATTCCTTCACATGTTGATAAAAAAATGTTTTAAAAAATATTAAGTACACGGGAGGGAGATCACTGCTATGCCGTAAACATAAAATACCAAGTGCAAATTCCATGTTGCACAAGCCTTCACTCCCACAAAATAACAGAAACATCTATTTACAGGCTGAAATGATTCATTAAGTTGTCTTAGCCATTGATATTTTTTAATGCTATTTACAATGAGCAATGTTTCTTGTTTTAGAAGGTAAAGTGAGTGATCATGTAATGTAATACAGTTAATACTGGAATAAAAATGGTGCTGAGCTCCCTTTCTAGTATTACTTTATGAATATAGCAGTCTTTTCTTTACAACTAAGATAGGTGACCAAAACTGGTAATGTATTCAAATTTAAAAAATATTTAACAGTAATATACAGACACTGAACATATTCAACCAGTAGATTAGATAATATTACATGATACAAACATTACTAATTTTTATCGAATTTATGTTTTCTTATAGACCAATTTTTACAATGAGAAAATTTTGGAGCAAACACCAGTTTAATAGTGACACATCTAAATCCCAGTGTTCTTAAGCCTAAGTATTAGTTTTGACTCATTAACACATTTCTACTAGTTACACAACATGTTCCTCTGAAATAACATAAATCATGTGTTAAACACTGTAAAAGGCCTAGTAATTTTTATAGAAAATTAGCTTACTGAATGCATAGAAATAAAATAGCAAATAATATAAACATATGTATATATTTATATTCTGTTAACATTCAAAGGTTTTAGTACAGTATTTAAGGTTTTTCATTAAAGAAATTAGTAGCATTACAAAACTTGAAAATTATGTAATCTGTTTAACATACATCTAGCAAAAACAACAACCAGCCAACCATAATACCAAAAGATAATAGGAGAAACAATCTATGACTGACTTTCAATCACACAGAAAAACAACAAAAAAGTTTACTGGTTTATTAAGAATATTATCATTTGAACAAGATTTTTATAGGAAAAAAAAAAGACAAAAGGCATTTTCTTATGATTATAATGTGTTATAAGAGAGTAAATGCTTTGCTGTATGTTGGTTGTTCTAAAACAAATGCCAGAGCTCAATAGATTACAAATATTCCTACCATCTCTTTGGAACACCAACTTCAAAAATGTATTGTTACAGCTCCAAAGTTACTTCCTGAACTTTAAAAAATCATTATCTAGTATATTTAAAATTACTTGCTTACTATTTGAAACATTGCTTTAGTTAAATTCTAATGCATGTTTAATTATGGTAGCATAAAACAAAGAAACTAAAAACACCAAACAGCATGAAAAAAATAGTAAATGATATGTACAAGGTAAGACTACTTCTTACTACAACAAACTAACAAAATTGAAACATTGTAGTTAAAAATGCTTACATGTCATAAGTGTTCTTAGAATTATAGTTAAAATGACAAGTGATAAGAACAAAACATTTCAAACTAAGTTAAAATGAAAGCCTTAACAAGCCAAAAATGTAAACTGTTAACATGTTGCACAGAACGTAAGTTTTCAATCAAACCTGATCCAGTCACACGTCTCCCTCCAAGATTAAAGGCTTTCTTTCTCTTCACTGTTCCTAGTCTAGCTTAGGAGATTTGGCTTTGCTCATATAAAAACAAGTTTTTATCACTGTTATACCAAAAACATATTCAGACTTCAACTGTTTTGTTGTTGTTGTTTAACACAAAGCTACTCAATAGGATATCTTTACTCTGACACTGCACATGTTGTAGCCTGAACATTATAAGCCCTCAGACTTACCACTGAGCCATGGGAGCAATTTTTATAATTTATTTTCCCAGTTTATCAGCTACTGTTCTCACACATTTGCGTGATGTATTTATCTACCAATACCATCTATGTATATTGCACACTTCTGAGTTGGTTGAGAGCTAATAATTCTTGTTCTTTCTCATCTTTTTTTTATTTTTTATTTTCAATTTGCAGGGATGGAAATACTTTTTAAAGTTACATAAAAATAACTGTTAAACAAAACTAAACTGATCAGCAGTTTTGAGGTTTCATTTAAATAGTGGTAAAGCACCCATTCTTAAAACTTAACACAGTAAAAAAATTTCAAATCCATCAACCCATCATGTTATAGTTCTGTAATCCTCTCAGCCTTGAGGTGCACATTGTACACAACAAATAGCACACCTGGCAAACTAATGTGCCCTTTTCCTTTGTACAATTCACAACAAAGCCACATGTTACATGGATCTAACCCAACAATATTATTTTAGACCTGACATCACCATTACTACATGACCTATTCTAACAATTATAAGCAGTGTTAAGTGACCAATCATGTATATTAAGTTACATTTTGAAATACCATTTGAAACACGCACAAACCCTTCACGTAAATGTAAAAGTTAAAACATGCATATCTTAAGATTTTTGGGTATTATTTTATTAAATATTAAGAGGATATGCAAATGCAATAAGTAACTGACAAAATGTTTCTGTAAAAGTAACAAGGTAAACAGAAGGATGGAGATATAGGTCTCTTTACTACTTCTGGAGTTAATTTGAATTAAAATCACCATAATTCTTAATAGGTAGTGAAGCATGGAAAAAACTACCTGACCCTCCTTTGCTATTTGAATTTATAGTGGTTACAAGCATTAGTGATACACATGATTAGTACTTTTTTACTGGCTGTCTAACTATGCAAGTTCACTTGATCAACTATATCAACAACAGGAGTCTTGAGGAAATCAAACAAAAAGACAAAGGCTTCTGTTAAAGTTACAATTAGGAAAATAATGAATTACGAGAAATTTTGTACCACAATTAACACTGTACCTCAGGAAAACAGAGTAGCATTTGATCAATACTGCACAACACAATGCAATGCAATTAATAGCTGGATGATTAGTGGTATTTATTTAGTAAATGATTAATGAGTCCATATATTAATTGATTAAATTAAATTAATAAATGCCCTCTACAACCCATACATGCAAAAAATAAAACTACGAAAAGAAAAAATAAAAACTGGATGAGTGTGACCTTTATAACTTTCTCAACCACTGCATTTTTGTAAGTGGATTTAATCTTCATATTTTCATTCACTTTGAGTTTTTTAAACAATTTTCATATTATTCTTGGTTTCATATGATAGATCTATTCTGAGTATCACCATTTCCACATTTTGTGAAAAAGAGATATATTTTGGTTTTAAAAAATACTTTGAAACAAATTTTATGGACACTTCCTACTTAGCAAATGAGTCGCTAATGGCAACTAAAGACCATCACGTGGTTGCTATTAAGATTGCTTTTAAAATGTACAGTAATCCAACACTGATCTTCCGTAAATCAAATTAATCAATAACTAACTAACTAAAACATGTTTAATCATATCTGATTGATGTAATAGTTTGTTTATTTTAAAAATATCACAATTGTAATTAGAAATGATTTAGTAGCCACTTAGTCAATTTATTTGCATACATTATTTGAATAGAATAAATAAAAATAATATTGAATAACAATTTGAATCATCATAATGTTTTGCAATTTCCTAACATACTCACTAAACAGCCTAGTGATTAGGGCACTTAACTTGCAATCTCCAGGTCATGTGTTTGAATTCCCTCACTGAACATTCTAACCCTGTCAACTGTGGGGGCATTATAATGTGACAGCCAATCCCACTTTTTCTTGGTAAAGAGTAGACCAAGAGATGGATGTGGGTGGTGTTGAGTAGTTATCTTCCCTCTTGTCTATCACTTTTAAAAGTAGGAACAGCTAGTGCTGATGGCCCTCAAGTAGCTTTGCATAAAATTCAACTCACTAAACAGTGACATTATTTGTTTCATGATGATCTTATTTCATTTGGTAAACATAAAAAAAAAGAAACTCATTTTTAAAAACATTGCAACTCAATAAAATATAGTATGTCTACTACAAAAAATAAAAACAATGTAATTTTGAACATAGAATCAAATATCAATAAGATATTTTTATTAAGCCTTGAGCAATCTCCAAACATGCGACTTCCTTGTTTCTTACTGTAAATACATGTACCTGATAACGAAAAAACTTTCCCCAAATAATGTACACTTGTTATTGTGTTAAGTGTATATTAAAGTTTGCTTTGTTACCAATTCAACCCATCTCTAAACTGTTCAAGCTTACCTTATCTCAAGTTACCTAGTGTCTTCTCAATGAAAGAGATTTCTGTAAGCTTTCAAACAAATATAATTTAGCACAAATACTTTCACAAGTTACAACAAAAGGAATGTTTAGAGAAACCATAAAACAACTCTTAAATCTACACATATTTATTAATACATGATAGTCTAATTCTTATTTTATCCAATCACATTTAAACTTTCTTTATAGCAGTTTTCAAAGCTTATTTCATTATTAAATGATCAAACCACCTGGTGTGCAATAGTGATGTAACAATATATTAATATATTGTGATATGCTGTATTGTATCAGCAGCACTTGTATCACCTGTATTGTGATATAATATTGATTTTCAATTGGGTATTTTAAAACACTATAGTTCAGATATTATTAATAAACTACCAACTTTTCTGTGCATCTACCAACTACCATTCTTCCCATGATACAGTTATCAGAAGATCCCATTCTAGGCAATTGCAAGCTACCTTATTAGAGATATGAGGGCTTTTAGTACAATAGACAGCTTTGATTTTCCCAACATTATTAAAAAGTGTGAGCATCAATATCAAATGCCAGCTAGATCCACCTTTTGTGAAATACTTTTATCAAAGATAAATAAGACTGTTGTTGAAAGAACGAAAGCTCCACTCAACTGAAAGTTCGACATGAACCACAGATTCATGGACAAGCAGATCAACCGAGTCTTATTTTACAATAACAGCCTGCTAATGTAAAAACTTCAAGTTAGAGTTGGCTGCAGCACCAGAACAGAGGTTCAAGCACAAGCACCTGACACAAAAAAAGATACATCAGAAAGGCAAAGAGTATACTTTATAACAGCTTTACTAGTCTAGTTCCATTAAATTAGCTTGCATAATTTGAAGTATAAATAAATATATATACACACACACACATTAACTATTACATTAAACCTCTCTCTATGGGTTTGTTTGTTTTGAATTTCTCACAAAGCTACATGAGGGCTATCTGCGCTAGCTGTCCCTAATTTAGCAATGTAAGGCTAGAGGGAAGGCAGCTAGTCATCATCACCCACCACCAACTCTTGGGCTACTCTTTTACTAACGAATAGTGGGATTGACCGTCACATTATAACGACCATATGGCTGAAAGGGCGAGCATGTTTGGTGTGATGGGGAATCGAACCCACGATCCTTAGATTGTGAGTCGCTCTCTATGGGCAGATCAAGGTGTGTATGTCACAACATTTTGGGAAATTACATTCAAAATTTAATTAAGTTACTTTATTATCATTGTTTATAAATAAATTTTGCATCAAAATGTAGTCAATAAATCAAATTTTAATACAAGTTTTAAGTTCTTAATTTTATAAGGAAATATTTTAAAAAATCCTTAATCTCCCCTAGTATGAGAATTATGATATTTGCTCTCTAGGTCATCCCACTTCTCAAATTTATTTACCACCCCTCCAAGAAGTAGGGGATTTAATGTAAATTCCTCATTATAATGTACATATTTTTCAGGCAAAGCATACTTTGTATAGCCTTCAATCTTATTTGTTTAGAGAGATATAAGCTAGAAAATCTGACTCATCTTGCACACCCACCTGTCACATCCTCTAATTCATAAATTGCCAAAAGCTCTGTGACATTTTATACTATATTATACTATTTTCTGTAAAGAGAATTGCCTATTTCTCCTCCAATCCAAAAAATGTTTCTCACAGGAATCACAATGACAAGCTTAGATGAATTTTGAGACTCTTATTGCACAGTTAGAAAGCCAGAAAAATTATGATAGTTATAGGACATTGGTTGCTTTTTGTGTATTACTATTCTGTGTTCTTAGGCGCATTATTTAATAAAATATCATTTAGCTTAGTAGCATCATTGTATAGAAAAATAAGTTTAAAGTTTCACTGATAGTCGACAGTTAAAAAACAGGGGACTCAGGTAAGTACTATATTTCTTGCTTTTCATATGCATTCTTTATTTATTATTATACATGTAAACATTAGAAGCTTATTACATTAGATAAGGTTAGATAATGAAAAATAATAATAATTCATGTGATATGCTCATGAGCAATTCTACAAGGTAACGTGAGCTGCATTTTTACCAAGTGATTTACAACTTATGTGGCAATATTATTAGTTAGACACTGTTCAAAGAGCAATAAAACAATAAAATTAAGCATAAACAATTGTGGTTTCCTGTTACAATTTGCAGTCATTCTATAAAGCAAAAAAGGGTAATTTAGATTTATTTCCTAATTTTTTAAAAGTGGTTACTATGTCGTCAGTCAAATTGATCGACACCATATAGAGATAGGATAGAGAAAATAATAGATAAAATAAAGTTTTTCTGAAGAAAAACAAAAAGAGTCTTATATCTATTTAGGAATTTTTAGATATTAAGCAAATGAAAATTTTCTGGTGAAAAAGTATTTTTAATCTTAACATGAAAATCACTTTGAGCTTGAAGTAGTCAACACTCTGACTCCATATATTCGTGGACAAAGTTTTAGTAAAAATACTTCATCCGAAGTTCTGATTTTATGTCTACAAAAGACTTATAATGCTTACTACGAGCTTGACAAATTTTGTGAAGATACACAAAACATTAACTCTTTCCATACAGGCTCGATCAATTTGACCGACCACATGACCTCTTTGTATTCATTTATAGTCTATAGATTTAATACTTCTAAGTTTCAATATAGTGTGTATATCTTCACAAAATTTGGCAATCTTTCAGTTAACATCACAAGTCTTACACATAAAAAAAAATAATATTTTTAGTGGAGTATTTTTAATAAACTAAAATAAAGATATGTCCATGAATATATTGAGTATTTATTTTGAATAATCCGTGTGCAAAGTGATTTTCATGTTAAAATTAAAAATATTTTCTTCATCTCAAAAATCCCAAATTTCATTTATGTAATCTCTAAAACCTCCTAAACACATTTCAAATTTTGTTTTCAGTAAAATTTTATATTTTATCTGTTATTTTCCCTACTCTAATTCTATACAAGGTTGGTCAATTTGACCAACCCTGTAACCCTAAGTAGCTTTAAGCTAGCACAGTATACATCTGTTTGTAATTCAATATCATTGTTTTATTGTCCTTTTGATTACGCTTTGAACCATGTCTAACTACTATTCGCACCATTATATGTTGTAAATCACTTGGGGAACATACATCTCACGTTACGCTATTGAATTACATTACCCACGAGTTACTTTGAGTTGTTCATATGCATGCCTCATGAAACATTTTTATTATGTTATTATTATTGTTTATTTTACCTAATCTAACCTTAATTAACCTAAAGAGATATCTATTTTTGCTTTTTAGTTACTTTTATAATAATAAATTAAGAATAAACCTAAAAAACAAGAAATAAAGTACTTACCCGAGTATTCCTTTTTTTTTTCTCTTGACTATCGATGACAGTTAACCCTATTTTTTTTAAACTAATGATAGTAGTGCATTAAATAATTTTTATTTAATTAAATAATGCACCAAAGAACATAGACTAATAATATGCAAAAAGCAGACAAGTTCCTCTAACAATCACAATTTTTCTGGCTTTCTAACTATGAGACAAGAGCCATTACAATTGCAGCAAGCTAGACCATTGTGATTTCCATGGGAACCAAAGTTGATTGTTTGTTTGTTTTGAATTTCGCACAAAGCTACACGAGGGCTATCTGCGCTAGCCATCCCTAATTTAGCAGTGTAAGACTAGAGGGAAGGCCAATCACTTAAAAAACGTTTAATATTCTATTCGTATAACAACGATCTGTTTACTATCAGATGACAGACTGTAGAGTTGGATTAAAGTTTTCCTTGATGCGGGGATTTTATATGTTTGTTTGTCCGTGTGATGACTAGGATGACAGATAAGCTCTGTCAGAACACTGGCTTTAATTAAGATATATTAGGTTTACAAAGGCTCTAAAATATCAGTTGTTGGGCTACTCTTTTACCAACGAATAGTGGGATTGACCGTCACATTATAACGCCCTCACGGCTGAAAGGGCAAGCATGTTTGGTGTGAGGGGGATTCGAACCCACGACCCTCAGATTGCGAGTCGAGCACCCTAATCACCTGGCCATGCTGGGCCCACCAAAGTTGAATTAGAAGTGAAATTGACTATTGTGTGTTCAGAACACAATGTTATAGAGTATGTCATTTGATAGATGAAAACCTCAACTTTCTGCTGGTTGTAGGTAATATATAATTAAATGTAAGAGGAAACTATTAAGAAATCCTGAAAGAGAGGATGTGACAGGTGGGTGTGGGCAGGAGGGGTCTGATTTTCTATTTGACAGCTCTGTAACCAAACAAAATTGAAGGCTATAAAAATGATGATTTGTCTGAGCAATGACAATTTTAATTTTGTAGTTTCTTCGGGGGTGGTAGATAAAATAGAGACGAGAAGATACCTAGAGAAAATATGTCACATGAGTCACAGTAGAGGAAATTAAGGATTTTTTAAAATACTGCCTTATAAAATTAAGAACTTAAAACTCGTATTCTATTCAAATATGGGTTATTAGCTAAGATTTTATACTATACCAATTGATATAACATAAACAAAAAATAGTTTAATAACATTTTGAATGCAAACCTTGTGTTATGTGCAGTACAGAATAACCAGAGCAAGAGAGTTAAATGTTAGTGTGGAAACTCTGATGGTCACTTTAGGGTCACAGAGTTGGTGTAATATATAGAGCCATAGCAAGAGGGTTAAATATTTTAACCAATGACATGCAGTATTGCTATTTTGAGTATCACTTGTTTGATAATCTACAATATTTTATACTTAAATAGTTTATGTAAGTAAAAGGTTCCTTCATTTTTGCTAAATCAATCCTTATAATTTCAAGCAATTAATTCAGTTAACCTAATTCATATTTTGTAGCCATGCCAAACAACCATTGCACAAAAACTTGGAGTTCAGACATCTACATGTTCCAGTGAGCCTGCAATCATGCAAGTGCAGCCAGTGGTATCTGCTAATCTTCCAAGCTTTCCACATAAGAAAAAGGCTGCTCCGAGTTTTTCATTTGAGAATGAGCAGACCACCAGCAAAATTAAGGCCACCACTAACATTAGAAGAACAAGAGATTGGATTGTATAGGAAATGGAAATAGACTTGGTCTGGAATAACGGTCAGCTAAAGTAGACAAATACCAAGAGACATCACTCCTTGCAGTGACATACTTTTTTTCCCAGGTATAATCTGTCCCTTCAGATAGGATATTCTCATATACAGATGACATTGTGAAATCAACAAGGTCTTTTTTAGATCCCAAACTAGTGAATCAATTAATTTTCTTGAAAAAAAAAAGTCAAGTAATAACATGCAGGATACTTTACTGTCAGGAAATGTGCACCTTGTGTCCTTGACACTTGCATATCACATGTATCTTGTAATGGTTCTAATATTAGTACTGATATTATAATTTGGTAAATAACTATTAATTAATAAGTCTTATCAATGTTTAATTCCTAATGGAAATTGTCTAAACATTTTCCACATTTTCAAAATTGACTTGAAATTGTTTAAAGTCTTTATATTCAAATTGTTTGATGATAGTTTTTCATAATAATATGGTATAAACTTTTGTTTTAAAATACTATGTTCATAATTTCAAACTGTTGATGCACCATTTTTATTCTTTAAGCTAGTTAAAGTAATTTGGTTTTCAAACCTAAAAGATTTTAATGTATTACAATAAATACCATGTATTGCCTTGGCTGTATCACAGTGCACTTTGTATTTGGCCCTGGTCCTACAATATGCAACCGTGATGTACTACCATAACAAAGTTTCAACCAAAGTCTCTATACAAGCACTTGAAAATTAAGAAATGGATAATAAATTCTTAAGGGGTGCAGTTTCTTACAATAAATAGTTATTTTTTGGGATGGGCAAAAAAATTCTAAAAAACAAATCAACAAGTGGGTTGTTATATTTCCAGGCAAAGGTCTTTGCAGCTGTGCATAAATGAAAACTTTTTCTTCTTTATGAATCATACTAAATAAATGTCAAAAAAAATGACAAAATATCAATTTTAAAATATTTTTGAGTTAAGAGTGTTTAAACAGAATTCAAACTAACATAAAAATTGCCTTAAAAATTTCTGACAAAAATATATGAAAAGCTAGAAAACATCTAGCTAACAATACAGAAGTTACAATGACGTGCACTCATGTTACTGTACCAAATACCAGAAAACTGACCTGTGGTCTGTACAAATGAAAAGAGGTGGGTGGGGTACCCCTGTGTTTGACTTTATTACATGAGCAATATATTTGCAAGTAGAAGAGGCAAGGCATTCTTATTTTATATCCTAGCTTGTAAATATCAGTAATTTGGGTTTCTAATTTGTATAAAACTATAGACTGAGTATTTTGACTTCACAAACATCTAATTTGAACCATTGCTGCATTCAACATACCACATGACAAACAAAAATCAATGTTTATCTGTGCTTTTTTAATATTTGCTTTTAAATTAAGAAAGTTAGTAATATATAGCACTAACATTTGAATTATAATTTGCAGTTTGATACCAAACTTATTGACATCAATTCATGAAATAGCAGTTCAATAAAATTTTGAATGTGAATGAACAAACGAGATGACATGGCCTTTCACCCATGACCCAACTCGAAGGGTTAATCCTAAACTATTGTACATGAAAATGTATCATACATGCAAAGTAGTACAAAACCTGTTACAACCTGAAAATACAATTAGTAGGATTCTGTGAGTTTCTGCCTATAAATTTCCACAAGACTACAATAATAAAGCTACTGAATTTGTTTTTATGAAATTAATCATATTACTTTGTAACATTTTCAAACAAACTTTTATGTAAAGATAATTAAATTATTACCTGAAATGCATCACCAATAAAATGTAAAAAAATAACTACTAGTTTCAGCTGTAGGCCTACATTATGTGTCGGTTTAAATACTTCTTTCACTGTTGGAAATAAAAATTGATACACAAGATTTGATTAACAATGCTGATGTTCATAGAAAAAATAATGTTAAAGCTTACTAGAAAGAGTACATGTTAAACATTTGATTGATGCATATTTCAAATTATATTAAACATTCTTAAAAATACATACTTTGATAAACTGTTACTCAAAACATGACAAATCCAGTAGGTTGTATGTGGGATCCAGCCAGATCTCTACTAGCAGTACTGATAAATTTATATTATTTTCACTGTTTACTTTACTTATAAATATTTAGTAACTTTAGTAATAAACTTAATTAGAAAATCTATGAAAGTCATTATGAGTAGCTCATTCAGGTTATAACCTTTGAAATTGATGAATTATAAACCAATTGAGCTACTCACAATGAAAAGAGATATAGAAAACAACAAACATTTCAAATTCTTTATTTAAAATAAAAAAAAGTTATAATTATATTTAGAAAAAAAATATAAAGTCTAAACAGGATGCCTACTACTTATACAGATCAATCACCTGCATTATTTTGGGCATCAACAATATGAAAAACATTTTTCTCATGGGTATTATAACTTCCAAACAATGAAAAATCAGTTTTGTAACAAGCATATATTATAAGGGTTACAGGTGTCCTAAGCAATACTAACAATAATGGAAACAAATCTCTAAAGTCTAAACACATTGTTTGTGTCAGGAAAGTCAGGGCATGAAAATTTACCATGGCAAGGTTTAATTAACTGTGTACGAGGTTGTTCCATTGAACCAACTTGGTACTGGAGAAGGAATGTTGAATATAATTCCAAATTAACTATGTGTATTTAAATGAAATGTGGCAAGCTTTTAGTAAAATGTACAAATCTGTTATAAACAAAAAATCAAATGTGATACAAAAGTTCTGTTCTCAAGAAATGTATGTAAATTGACAATGTCAGTCTGAATCGGACAAGACAGAATGTAAGGTGATGTTCAAGTGAAGAATAAAAACACTTTGCACATTATATACACCTGGAAAAAAGTTAAGCACCCCCAAATATTTTTCAGGATTGCTTATTGAAAATAAGGTTTAATTTTCATGATGTTGAGCAATGTTCATAATTTCAAACATAATTAAA
>NW_013665655.1:633080-648210 GCF_000517525.1 Limulus polyphemus | reverse complement strand
TTTAATTATGTTTGAAATTATGAACATTGCTCAACATCATGAAAATTAAACCTTATTTTCAATAAGCAATCCTGAAAAATATTTGGGGGTGCTTAACTTTTTTCCAGGTGTATATTTGCATAATCTTTATAATCTCAACAATGCATATCTATAGTTCTTTTCAATATATTGTACCTGGTAATTACTCTCCTCCACCACAAGATGTTGCTAAATCAGTAATGTAAAGTAAAATGAATTGTTGGTAACTGACATCAAATATATAATACCTAACATTTCTGACTCTCATCTATAACCAACAAACACTGATGAAACACACCCAGTGCAAAAGTAAAAATTAATTCAGTTTTTTTTAATACACTGGAAAAATACCAGAAGTGGTTATTCAGTTTACTTTATATTAACATCCCCACTTTCCAGAGTCAATGAGTCCATTCATTAGAGGTAAGATTGTTTATAGAATTTCATATAAAATAATAGCTACTCTTGCAAAGCTTTAACATAAATAGAATTATGTTCAGCACTTATCATTACTCACATATGAGAAATTAGTGTGCAGAGAATATATGGTATATTAGTATTTTCATTATAGAATTAAAAGAAAAACATCGTTTTTGGGGTATCTTCATAAAACTAAAACACTGAAAACCCTGAAAAACAGAAGTCCTAATAATATCATGTAGAACGGCATTCAGTAGAAGATCATGGCATGTCCACTTTGATTCCCACACATGCACAGAGAGTTAAATGACTTTCATATTATTGTATCAGATTAGAAATAATCAGTTATTGACTAAGAACATAACCAGATTGCTGTAGGCTCCAGAAGTATCAACTTCATAAAACCCCAAAACAGTTTTACAGTAACTAATAGACCAAAGAAATAAAAACACTGATAATTAATATTTTTTTTTGATATTATATGATAGTGTAAGGACATTTGGCTATTTTTTTTTATTAATTTCTGAAAAACAGAGGGTTGTTTGGACCCTCTTCCCCTAGATCTGTGCCTACATATACATTAAATAATGCAGTTATTAATTTCACACACACACAACAAGAGGAGAAGGTGGAAGGGCTCTGGCCCCCTTTCCTAGATTCACACCTGCTTATAGAACACTAAAAAATAACTTATTGATTTCTGGAACAGAAGTGGATGGCAGGTCTGGACCCCTCCCCTAGACCTGCACCTACTTATACAATATTAAAGAAACACAGTTATAAATCAGAAACATAACACAATGGAAAAGAAACAGTAAATTTACACTTAACTTAACACTAAGTACCCAGAGTCAGCAGTGAGTATTGCCAATCAGTCGCCTTTCCTCTAGTCAGCAGTCCAAAATTAGTGACAGAGGCAGAGAGCCTTAGTAACTTTGCAATAAGAAAGACAGGATAGGCAAGTTTAGTAGCAATGCAAATCGAACCCCAGAGCCTCAAATCTTGAAGCATCCCTCCCACTCATTATGTAGTTTTATACTTAATAATAAACATAATGGTAATATTTCAACTACTTGGGTAGTCAGTAATCAATAACAGTAAATAATTGATTAATTTACAAGACACCAATTGTTGTAATCACTGCTCAAAGAAAATGAATGATACTGATTAAATGAAAAAATCACCCAGCTCTAAATGTAGTACTCATTATTTCCATCCCTGCTATATTTACCTTATTAATTTATTAATCACTGGTCATACTGATGAACTCACCCAGCTCTAAATGTAGTACTGACTATTTCCATCCCTACTATATTTACCTTATTGTTTTATTAATCACTGGTCATATTGATTAACTCACCCAGCTCTACATGTAATACTCATTATTTCCATCCCTGCTATATTTACCTTATTGTTTTATTAATCACTGGTCATATTGATGAACTCACCCAGCTCTAAATGTAATACTCATTATTTCCATCCCCTTATTGTTTTATCAATTATCTATCCTGCACTTTGTTCAGTTTTTATTCTGATGCAATGACAAGCCTTCTCAAGACTAAGTTCAAAATCCACACAGCTTGGTACTGCACATACTCTTTTGTTTGTTTAGGAACCAGAAGTGCTTATTTTATCAGTATATTAACAAAATATTATTGCATATAATTATTTTCTGTAACCATATAGAAAATTTAACTAATATTCATTACTCAAAAACTTCATGCACAAGGATACCAAGGAGCAACCTGAAGTAGTACTTATTAAGTTATTCAAGTGTAAATACTATCCTGTAAACTTCAGAAGATCAGCATCACTACTCACTACATTGCATCTAAAAACAGCAAAAGTAAACAAGTAATAGCAATGTTTTTTCAGTTTCATACGGCAATAATTCATGGAATTGTTGTGTGTGCGCGTGTAAGCATATATATTTATACACACATGCACACTAATCCAACAACCAACGCCAGTGTTAAAAAATCACTGTAAATTAGATAACACACTGTTCACAAGAATTTTCAAATTAGAGACATAATTTAGATATGCACGTGTAATTTCTCACTTTACTAAGGATGATTTCTGGGGACAGATATTCTGGAGTTCCACATAATGTCCATGTTCTTCCTTTTACTCTCTTTGCAAAACCAAAGTCTGTTACCTTAAAAAAGTATATATTAACAGTTACATTGATGAAAATCAATTGCAATTTCATTCAGTAATAAACTAGATTGCTAAAAGTCTATAAGAGTATGAAAACCTACTAGCATAAAACCTATATTCAAAGCTGTATGTGATAAAAACCTATCTTAGAGATGAATGTGGCAGGATTATTTTATGAGGATGTAATAAAATACAAAATAATTAACAGATTTACTCACATAATTAACACATTTACTCACCAGTTAATTAAAATAGATAAGTAAGCAAAGGGTTTATTCTTAAAATTCTCCATCACTTGTGAAAAACTATAAAATTCTCAGAGGTGAAATTTCTTTTGATTCAGCATAACAAATTTGTAAATTTTGCTATTTGAGCTTCAGAGTTACTCTTTCTAGTTACTATTTGAATAGTAACTCTCTGTAATTTGGACAGTGTCATATTCAATCGTTTTGTATACTTTACTCACCGATCATTTTTGTTAAAGATGAAAACTAGTTTTCTCTTTAGTTGATTAAAATATTATTATAATAATTTATATAATCAACATCACTGGAAGTTTGAGCACCTTTTTTTCACCAGAGAAATACTAAATTTGGATGTTTTTCTTAAAATTGAACAGATGTAAAGGTCATACCTTGATATAACCATCTTGGTCTATTAGAATATTCTCAGGCTTCAAGTCTCGATATACAAGATCTAATGAGTGAAGATACTGGAAGGCCAAAACTATCTGAGCAGCATAGAATCTTGAATGTGGCTCACTGAAAGATAAATTGATAAAAAATAATCTTCTTATAGTGTACTCTCTTGATGACATAATCAGTTATAAAACAAGCTAAAACATATACTTGTATACTAATAAAGATATATAAGAGTGCATTCTTTGCCTTCAATTTCTCTGCATTGAACCTGCATAACTCAATTGACCATTCAATGGATATTTCATTCCTTTACATAAGATAAACATGGTTTATATAAAAAGTATCTCACGCAGTTACTCTTAGAGAGGAACCATAAGATATATTTATATAAAAAAGCATTTCTCCTATTATCTTTACACATGTATAAACTAGCAACTACACAATATATATATATATATATATACTGAAAAAAAATACAAGCAATGCTATTAGTTTTCTAAGCCCACAATAAACATTTAAATACAATATATTGATTTTAATTAGAAACTACTAAAAACAAAATTTACAGATTATCTATGGTAATGCAGAAACTGTTTAACTGTATGCAATTAATTGTATACTAGAAAACCAAATAGTAATAAAAATCTAAATACTTATAAAATAGATACATATGCATTTGCTAAACAAAGCATTTCTCCTGTAAACAATCCACTAAGAAATATAACTTGTGTATGTGTAAAATTATCCACACTCCTCATATGATACGAAATATATGTTAATCACATTTAACAAAAACTCAAGAGTAAATCTGATTCATACTCTATTAAACTCAGAGTAAATTAACAATAAAAATAACTTGAAGAACCAACTTAACTCATTATTTTACACACATTAAATGAATGTAAGTTTCGAAAAGAGATTTAAAAAATCAAGCACTTAGATGTAATATTAAGCAGTTAGCAACAACTACAAATAGAAAAACTGGAAACAATAATTTAAACAAATCATGCATTTAGATGCAATATTCTGTCTACCAACATATGCAAACAGATGAGATGAAAGCCATGCAACATACTTACTTATCAAAACATGCAATACAAGAGCCAATTTAGTGATAAAATACTGAAATAATTTCTAACAAGACAAATCGTGTACTGATTCATTCTATGATAACATTCTGAGAGGGAAAGTAGTTCTGCACATAACATGCATTATTTCATGGTGGAATTCTCACAGGCAAATTAGCTACTACAGCAGCAAATGCAAGACTAGTTAAGCATCTGTCATATCTACAACAGAGAAAAACCAGTCCAAATGCATAAAGCAGAGATGGTGCATACTCCTACAAAGCAGGCAGCATGCACCTCACCTAAATCTTCCACTCTTTCGTAAATGTGAGAACATTTCCCCTCCAGGTATAAACTCTAGAACCATGTACAAATTGGAATTGTCCTGAGAAAAGTAAAATAAAACTATTTTAACGAATTAGTATGTTTAAAAACAAAATACAAATTTTTTATTGTTCTTACCTGAACCTTCCAACTTTTCTTAGATGTGAAAACATTTCTCCTCCTACCACATAAGGCAATACCATGTATAGATTGGAATTATCCTGAAAGAATAGCTATTCATAAATATTACTGAACACAAGTTACTCAGACTGTCACATGAAATATGATTGTATACTGTCCAGATTTATCTAAAAAGACTAGTTAAATTATACTGATTCAGAAGTAATCTTTTGAAAGAATACACAATCACAAAGCAGTGCTCTTGGTTTAATTTTTGATTCCAATACTACAGTATTCCACTTACTGTAGTTATAATTAAAAACCTATTTTTAACTAATTTTAAAGTTAACACATGACAAGAAGTTTAACATACTTGGACTATATCATCACTAATTATTTTATTTCTATAGTGCATATTGGTGTACAGAAGACATTTTAATATCACAAAACTGTTGTTTTTCTTTAATTGGACACTCAACATTTCACTTTACAGCTTCTTCAGACAGTAACAGACAGTACAAAGTTTTTTAAAGGCAACCTTTAGCTATTGTTTTAAATATAACCTGACCAAAGTTCTAATTTAATGTAATGCTAACAGTACTTTGAGAAATCATGATATGCCTCTTCACACAAGTCATACACATATTTTAGAGACTGCCCACTCAATTGGTTAAATGCCCATGGATTTCATTTTCAATTTAAACTAAGATTAGTTACATAAACTAATATAACTAACCACAAAATGGTTATCAACAGAACAGATTCTAACTTTCACAAGATATATGGTTTGACTCATGTCCAAATCCTGCTTTAAAAACAAAAAATCTTAAAATTTACAAAAGGTATTTTTATAACTGATTTTGTATTAACTGACAAACAGTGACAAAACAAATAGTTTAATTTCACCATTATTCTCCAGAATAATTATTTGATTTGATTTATGTTTTCTTTAACAGCTTCTTCTGGAGCATTCTTATAGCAAGAGGTTAACATCCAAACCCTATACTTTAAAAAAAAAAAAACACCAGCAAGAAGTTTAGCAGTTCTCTTAATATATCATTCAGAAGAAATTCACATCTACAGTACCTTTACTTAACAATTTACTTGCAAACAGAGCTACCAGTTGGTCTTAATTTGAAAAGTCAAGGTAACACATTTTCAGTACACAAAATATTCAATGACTCAAATCATTATTGAATATCATTTTTATGTTTAGCTTATACAAACAACATACAGCAATGAACTAGGCTAACTGACTACTAAATTATTTCTATTTGCAATCCTGATATTTTTTAATGAAAACAGCATTTCATATATAAAAAAATAAACAATTGGAGTCTTGGATCTTACAAAGGCTGAAACACTTAGGTATTCACACATAAATAGGAGCTAAAAAGTTGCCAATCTTTTGGTTCTATATATTGAAAATCCTCTAGAAGATAAATACTTAGACAAGTTTCTGCTAAACTGAATAATCTTCCATTTACGTACATCTAGGAATCTGTTTAATCACCTTCAAATGGTATCCTTGTAAAGGTGTCAATATTAATCCTTTTCTATACTAGAAACAGTACAACCATTTTACTGAGCTTTTCACACTTGACTGATAGTTAATACACAGAAAATAGCCAATGTATTCATTTTAGTTTTAGTATGTAATGTTTAATATTTGGAATGCAGTTTCACAACAGATTGTAATTTTAAAAACCAAAACTTCTATCTATCAAACTTTAACAAAGTAGTCTTTAAGCTTTTTATGATGTATTTTGACAAGTTAAAAATTCTTGCATCACAAGTTGTGATTGAAAGAAGCTTAAATAGTGAGAATAAAATGGCTGGCAAGTGTGATACTAATAATATGGTTTGTAAAAAGAAAAAAAAAAAAATCAAGAAATAATCACTATTGTAGTGTTCTGCAGTGTTTGATCCAAAGCAGCAGATAAAGATTCGAGTTTACATAAATGTCCAAAAGACAGACATTTATGGAAAGAATGGGCTATTTGCCTGAAAATGAAGAAAAGAATAACAGATGTAGTAGTACCTAGTGTTGATGAAACCCACCTATTTATATTGAATTATTTCACTACAATCTGCACAAGCCTCTTAATACTGCAGGGCAGATGCACTCCACAACAAAAATCGATAAAACACAAGTAAAGAATATTTCCACTCTTGATATTTTCCAGTCAAGTTTGAGGTTGACAAATGCAATGCAGGAATGGTGAAACTATTTTTTTTTCTATACTACTACATATGACTTGTTTAACATTTAAAAACTCTTCCCCTTTAATTAAGCAGCTTCAAAGATCATCAATATAATCTAATATTTTTACAAGGGAAAAAATTCTGCTAATTCAATTTCCACCTTGTTGATAAAATTAGCCTGTAACAGTCACGCATTTAGCACTCCCCTCACTAAAGATGATACAAGCATGATGGGCAATGTCACCTAGAGTTCTTTTGTCAAGGCAACCTGCTTATCTATTTGTCACTATTCTTTCAATTAAAACATTTATTTAACCTTAATTGCTGTTTTTTTCCTTTTATGAATGGAATGTAAGCTCTGATCAAGTCAAAATAAAAATATTATTTTGAGAAAATATATTCAATATAATGAAAACCTAAATTGTAACTTAGTAAGAATACAACTAATGTGGTTTACTAATTGTAGAAAATACTATATAGTTTCTTTTTAACAGCTTTTTTTGCAAGACAAGGCATTCATGTTTGACCAATTTTGGAAATGTGATTAAAGGTACTACATATTTTTTCCCAATCAAGAATAAAAATATTATAATATATACATACTTCCCAAGTGTAAACTGACATTTATTTGTGTCATTGTCCAGTTACAGGACTGTTGATACTGCTTATACAAGCAAAAAATATTGGTCCATATATAGAGGAAACCAAAGTGCTTTTTGATCATGTTGTGACAGATAAGCTCCTAAGCAAAATGTACTCACAAAATTAGACAGACCACCAACAAGATACAAAATATCATCAATTTCTGAGGAAACAAGCTATATGATTTCATTATATGCTAAGCAGAAGCAGTAACAAACATGTTTGACCATTTGTCAGGATAGCGCTATGCAGTAAGGCAAAAAATATTATGAACAATGCATAACAGGATGGAGATATTTTTGCCACTGATATAGCACATATTGAAACTGGAACTAATAATATGGCAGCAAAGTTGCAAGTTGGAACTGACTATACTACAAAGTTAACATTTTCTTAATCTGAAAATGTACTTCTGATAGATACTAACCTCCTCTAACAAAAAACTTTCTCGACTTATACTACTCTCTATCAGTACAAATATTTTCTCACTACTGGGCTTTATACTCCCTCTTATTTCTGCATACTAACATGCAAATGATTATGCAGCAAGCCTCCACCAATAGGTGTGCAACACTACCACTTCAAGATTGGTCATATCACACCAAACCACAGTGGAAGAGAGTAGGACAGGTGGGAAAGGTCAGTGGAAGTAAACATCTATTGGAAATACATTTTCAGTTTAAGAAAATATTAACTTCTGATACCATATTTTACCCCCCTCTCACTAAAAAGTAGAATTACATAATGAATCAGTGGAGAGCTAGTGAGAAGATGATCCCCCTTTATGAAACACCCAAAGGAAAACAATGGAGTTGAGAAGGAGTTAAAAACAATACACTTGTGGAAAACTGCACCACTTCTGAGTCAGGTATACTCTTCATCCTTTAGTAATGTGTCACCAAAAAAGACAGAAACACGGAGGGACCCAAAGAAAAAATTATAGAAATAATGAAACCCCTGGTGTAGAGTGGCTAGGGTGTGACAGACTGCACATGAGAAGTTGACCTCAATCAGCACCTGGCAACATCTGGAATTGTACATCAGGTCCACAGTAGGAAGATGGTCCTCTACCTTTCACCACAAAAATGGGAACCAGCAGAGAAGAGGAGCTATGTTACCAAGAATCCACATCCACATGTGCAACCAACACCAGATCCACCAAAAACCAACATCCTTCAAATGGTAGGAAGGTGGGGAGCCCAAGAGACTGTTCCTCTCTGGTCCAAAACCTGGTGTCATTGGGAATGTTTTGTCCAGTCCACAGTAGGAGGAGGATACACAGCCTTACACATATGGTAATTAATTTGTCTCATCCAGCTACAACCAACAGCATAGAAGAGGAGCTTTGTTAGCAAGAATCCACCTCCAAATATGCAGACCAACAATGTGCAGAAAAGATCACAGGAAACAGAAGAATTCCATGGAACAAAAAGACAGGAACAAGAACCACAAAAGGAGGCAGTACAAGCCATATACCACAATAGATAACAAAATAGATAAAGTAAACGCTGTGGATCCAACCAGCAGAAGAGGTGGGAAAAGAAAAAGGTCTAACAACTTTCCCGGGTAGCCAATGTCCTGGGAAGGAAGGTCCAATTTAGATAGTGAATAACATACGAGGAATGGTAAAGGATACGAGAATCATTAATGGCATAACTATCGGAACAATGATGACCACATGCCAGAAGGGAAAGGAAATGGGTCTTATAGTAAAATGGTACAAGGAACACATTGCAAAGGATTCAAATGGAGAAACAGACAGGACATGATGGACAACACTGAGATCCCAAACCGGTAGAACAAAGGAACATGGAGGATGGTCCAAACAAAAGGACTGGAAAAGGAGGGAAATAACTTGGGAAGAGAAGGTATTCTGGAAGTGAAAAAAAGGAAGGGGTTCAACAGGGCAGCCCTAAAAGGAGCAACAGTTGAAACAGATAAACCATTAACAAACAACCAGATGAACTAAAGCCTCCGATACATTGACAAGGAAGAAGGGTGAATGATACAGGCAAGGAAAGATGCTACATGAGGGACGAGTCACAGAGTTGAAGCACAGGAGCAGACAAAAGTCACACATGAAGCTGGAATGTTGAGATGTAGGGATGAAATACATCTGATAACCATTGTTGGAGGAGGGATCAGGATAGAGATAAGGGCAGGGGATGTAGCTCCAATAAGGGCCAGAGCAGAGGGAACCACAACTGAGCCAACCAATATGGAGCAACCAGCAGAAAACAACAAGGACTAACTTGGATATGGGAAAAGACCCAGAAGATGAGTCTGATCGGAGGGTAGGCATATAGGTGAAGACCCCTCCAATATGGACTGAAAGCATCCACCCCCAGAGGTGAGGGGTGAAGAACTGGAAACCAAAAAGGAAGGAAGTTTGGCATTCCAATGAGTGGAAAACACAAACACACACATACAAACATATATATATGTGCAGGGTTCCCAGTTAAGAACAAACCCACAGAAAAACCTGAGGATGAAGAAAACACTCCTCGGGGCACAACCTGGTTGGGAAGTGATAAGCATTTGACCACAAGATTCATAACTCCAGGAACATGACATACCAGAATAGTCATGTCCTGGTCGGTTGTCTAGTACAGAAGATCCAGAGTCTGAAAACACAGAGATCTGGACTTGGTTTCTCCTTGCTTGGGAATATAATTGACGACAGTGGAGTTGTCACAATGAACCATAACCATCCACCCACAAAGGAACGGGAAGAAATGAGCCTGATGAACTGCGAAAGGTTCCAGGATGTGGAAATAAATGGAGAGTAGCCTCCTCAAATGACTACATACTCAAAATCTGTGGGGAATCCAGGAAACCTTCCCAAGCCAAACAAGAAAGCATCTGTAAACATATAAGACTTGGTACAAGATGGGGGAATGGGAACCCTCACCATGGTAAAGTTCCTGTTGAGCCACCAAGCAAGGTCAGCTCTGATCCCAGGTGGAAGGGATAGGGGATAGTCCAAGGGATCTTGGGGGGGGGGGGGAGTTCCACAGGGCAAGAAGCATCTAATGAAAGGAATGCATGTGCACCCGACCTAAGGGAATGAGATCTTCCATGGAAGCCCACAACCCCAAAAGAGAGAGAGAAGAAGAAGGTAGGGCCTTCGTGACTGCCCGCTCCATATCCTGGAGCCAAAATGAAGAAGGCTGTGCTTGACTGAGATGGGGAGTGAAGAGAACCCTCAAATGAATAACATACTGTGAAGGATAGTAAAGGGCTTCTCCAACTTGATAAGAAACCCCACCCGAGCAGCTTCCTGAAAAAGTAAGAAAGTGTGAGTGACTGACTGGGCATGGAAGGATGTAAGCAGAAGCCAGCTGCCTATGTAATAAGGAGTCCAAAGACCCAGTGAGTGTAGATGACGTGCAAAAGAGTATACCATTCTACAAAACACATAAAGAGCTGAAGAAAGACCAAATGGCAGTGCCCAGAACTGGAAGACAGAACCTCGTGGATAAACCAAAGAAAAATGGCGTGACATTGGGGCAAAAAAACCCACTGATGTGAGAGGTATGACTCCAGAGTGAAGCAAGGTGTCTCCAGATAAGAATACAGCCAGGATAGAGCTATGATATAACTCCAATCTCCTGTATGTTTTGGAGACAACAATTATATAGGAGTAAAATCTAAGTTGAATGGGCACCACCCATTTGGTAGCTCCTTTGCGTAGTAGGTCTCGAACAGACTCGGCAAGACAAGTAGATGAGGTACAATCCCGAGGATTAGAGAAGGAGATCTGGGAAATGGATAGTGTTTGTTTTCGTATAGCAAAGCCACATTGGGCAATCTACTGTGTCCATCAAGGGTAACTGAACCCTTGATTTTAGCATTGTAAATCCAAAGACTTACCGCTGTTCCATCAGGGGACAGGAGATGGATAGAGGGGGAGCAAAACAGAAGGCAGACATTCACAGACAGAACCCATAGAACTGATGTGAAGTGCAGCCAAAGACACAAACTAAACTTACTGAGAAAGTCCTCATTACTAACAAACTAAAACAAAATGTGGAAACATGCAAAGTCTACAAAGTACATAAAAATAACAAACCTGCAAGCTATGAAATTCAACCTAAAACAGAAAACGATAAGTAACCCCAAAGTACAAAACCACTAAAGGAACCTAGAAGATAAACGACCCTTAAAAATCAAAGATACAAGTCCACCCAAAGAAACTATAAGACAAAGAACACAAAAATAAAACCAACCCTAAAAACATGAAAATAAAAAGGTACCCAGTGAACAATAACAAAGTTTAACTCTAATCCCCAATTAGATGTTATTAGTAGTAAAGAAAAAGGAACTTACAAACAAAATAACATTAACAGTTAAAAGAGGTAAAAATCCAAACAAAAACAAATGAACAATTAAACTCCAAATGCAAGTTTAAATTAAATTACCCGGCATGGTAAAAGAAGTATCAAAATATAACTCATCCAACAGTGAGCAGAGAAGACATGAATAACCTAAATTATCAAGTGTAGAAATTAGATTCATCCACACAAACTCACTGAACATTGGTATACCTACAGAGAGTGAGAAATACACACTGAAAAATTTACCATAGATCTCGTGGGAAAAGAACAATACTCAATCCAGCAGATTACATGGAGGCATGGCAACAGATGGAAAGTTCCGTAGAAAGACAATTTCCAAACTGTAGTTATATCCCACAAAGATTGTAACATGAAAGGGAAAAAATCGTTGTTTAAACATGAGACACAAATTCCCCACGAACTAAGTCCTGTACTTCCACAGCAGACATCATCAACCTCGAGTCCTGGGGACTAGTATTATACTTATGGCAGGAATTTCATCATCTATAATAATAAATCTTGAATTCATATGAACAAACCAAAATTTGGAAACAGAAACCAGCCCATGACCAGATTAATGGCACCTAGATTATGACATGACAACAAAGTGTGGGATGAAATGCAGAAGATCCAATGCAAGAAAACAGGTCTGTTGACTGAATGCCCCTTCCCTGGTATTATACAAGACTACCATAGGAGCCCACAGGAAGCGAAGGAAAGACTGACGAGCAGCAAGAAGTGCCAAGATCGATATGGAGGGAGAACTTGGAAAGAGACCATTCCCTCAAAACATCCTGAGTGTCGAGAGACCCCCCCAACCAGAAAAAGAAGTACCGTAAAAGGTTACATTCCAAATGAGGAGGAGGAAGAGAATAGCCCACGGTAATATGTTTCTGATCCAACCACCAGTCTAGGTCTGTTTGTAAGGGAGGTGGAAGGGTAAGAGAGGCATCTAAAGGATCCCAAACAATGCTCCATTGGTCTATCAAAACACACTGACAATAAGGCATGAGGGCATAGCTAAGAGGAACAAGGGCTTCGAGAGAGAGAAGGAGATGATGAGATGCTCCATACGAGACATTCCATAGCCCACAACTGAAGTGGAGCAGGTTGGGCCCAATGAAGGAGCGAGTTGAAAAACACCCCGAGATGAACCAAAAAACTGTGTAGATGAAAGGAAAAATTCCTCCACTTTCACAAGCCAACCCACCATGACAGTGTCCTGGAGATCAAACTGAGGATGTAGGACTGAGTCCTCTTGTGGGGAGGCAGGAAGCAGCTATATGTCCAAATAATGGTGGAAACAAAGGTCCCTGGAATGAGTCAGGCAAGCAAGGAGGAGTGAAGGAAACATGATTGTGATACAATGGGGAGATGAATGGAAGATAATGACCAGACTTATCAAAATGACTTTCAGAACCTGTTGATTACCTGCCACCAAGGACCTCCAAGCATGGGCAAATTGAAGGAGTCTCGCCCCACTAGACCTTAATTGAGAATGGTGGTCAGGCTAAGACAAATAAAGGAAAAGGTAATCAAAAATTTTGGGGGTTTGATCCCCACTAAGGTAGAACTGATACCAACGTTGTGAGTCCAAATACAGAAAGTTGAAATGATAATCAAAAGCGTGATCGTCCACAGTATAGGGGGATCAAGGCATACTGACAACCTGAATGCAAATGCTCCCCAAAATGACTCACACGAGCCCCAATATTCAAGGAACGAGGAAACACTAAAATAATGACTCAAAGGCTAGTCCTTGAGAAAAACAGGAATAGAAAACAGGAAATGGGAGATAAGGACAAAACATAACATACCTGAAGAATCAAATCCACCAAAGGGGAAAGAGGTCTTGGCAAGTCCTCCAAAAAGACATGCGACTGATAGGCATATTCAGGAGGGGAAAAAGGGCTGTCCAAACCAAAAACTTCCTGAACACTGAAAACCATGATAGGACAATCCTCGGTTTGTTCTGTTTGTTGTATGAAATTGGTCAACTCCCAACAGAGCAGAGCCATCACTTCATTGGCCGATAATAATGGTTATGATCTGTTGGACATGGTCAGCAATTCCACTGCAGTAGTTGTAGATGTGACAACATGAAACTGCGAGTACATAACTCACAAAATTGAAAGAGAAGAGAAGATAAATAAAATAAGTTGTAATTCTCCACAAAAAAGAAAATGGCAATGAACAACATAATTAAATTAGAAAAATTAAACAACTAAAAACTTGTAGATAAGTGAATTAAACCATGAGTGATTTTATTCAATAAGACTGCCAATCGAGAAGTGGTTAACAGTTGCAAGATTAGAGAGGCCACTAGTTACAATAGGGGTGGTGTCGCTTTCCTATTGGTGGAGGGTTGCTGCATAAACATTTGCATGTTAGTATGCAAAAATAAGTGGGAGTATAAAGGTTAGTGGCAAGCAAAAATTTATGACAATGGAGGGCAGTATAAGTCGAGAAAGCTTTATGAGAACAGAGGTAAGATATCATATTACAATTTAAGTTTGTTCTAGTAAAATAACACTGCCAATTTCACAAATCAATGATTCAATGTTGAGGTATGGTCAAAGTATACAAGGATGCTTTATTCGACCATTTCATAGTTGTCAGGAAACTTTGGCAATTCAGAGGCAGTTATTTGGTTAGACCACACCCACCTAACACTGAAGAACTATCCCCAAAAGGCCAGCAAAATCAAAGGTCTCATTATTTTGTAACATGCACAAGACAATCGTTAAACAATGTGTTTTATTAAAACCATTTTTCTATCTTTACGCATCTATATATATATATATATAACAAAATATATCTTACGTTCACATAGTAGATTTTCTTACTGTTAACATAAAAGATGACAATTACAAATACTTAGAAACCTTCCATCTCTGATTAAGTTAAATGTCTCAGCCAATACAAGGCAGATTTCTTTTTTTCCAATGATTATGTAGAAAATTAGTAGTCTAATGACTGAAATTTGTTTAGTCAAGAAGACTGAAAGAATGGAAACACATTAGCATGTTCTTCATTCACCCTCAGTGCATTAAATTGTGCTTAAGTGAGGGTACTTATTAACTATAACTGCATAATTGATAATATTTAACTCTTTCAGCATGGGTTTGGTCCCTGGGACTGACCTCGTAACCATTTTGTACTTGTTATAATTTTCATGCTATAACTTTTAAATTAG
>NW_013665655.1:620440-632106 GCF_000517525.1 Limulus polyphemus | reverse complement strand
TATTTTGTAAAATACAGTCACATTTCAATTATTATACATTATATATCTTTATAGATTATTGCTATTTTGAAATAAGTTCTTAAACTTATTTTTCTTAAAACATAGAACAGTAACTATAGAAATAAAGCAAACAATTCTCTTCTAGTTACGACCTTTGTACTCGGTTTCTAAGCTTTTAAAACATTTGCACGTGGAGGATATAAAACAAATTTCTTTTTTAGGATTTATATATACATTTGAATAACTAAAAAATCATAAATTCCTACATTAATACCACAGAATTCCACTATAATTTATCAAGCTTAGTAACCAAGATGTATTTTAGTCTAAAAAAATATGCAATTTCAAGTAGACTAAAGACACACCCTACCTCATTGAAATGTTGGTTCAAAAGAAAGAAATGGTGTCCAAGCCTGTTAAAATGGCTGAGAAAGCCACTAAGGGGACATACTGAGCTTCCGATTGATTATTCATGTCATATATAGAAGTAAGTGTAAATAAGGGAGTATTTCCAAAAATAGAAAGAGGTGGGTGGGGTGCTGCTGTGTTTAACTTATTACATGAGCAATATATTTGCAAGTAGAAGAGGTGATATTCTTATTTTATATTCTAGCTTGTAAATATCAGTAATTTGGGTTTCTAATTTGTACAAAACTATAGACTTAGTATTTTGACTTCACAAGCATCTAATTTGAACACAAAAATCAATGTTTATCTGTGTTTTTTAATATTTTCTTTTAAATTAATAAATTCAGTAATGTATAGTACTAAAATATTAATTATATTCTACAATTTGATACCAAACCTATTGACATAAGTTCATAAAATAATGGTTCAATAAAATTTTGAATGCAAGTCAACAAACGAGATTACATGACCTTTCATTCATGACCCGTCTCAAACGGGTTAATGCTCTTAAAAAAGCACATTTTGCTCAATTAAACATACACATTAATGATATTACCTTGAAATGAAATTCAAGCTTTACGAGAAATGGGAAGTCAATAGCTTGTAAAATTTTCTTCTCATTCAGAGTGTGTTCAACTTGCTTTAGTTTCACAACCTGTTAACAGGGAGAAATAAAAATATACAAAATATAAAAAATATACAGGTACAAATTCCCAACCAAGACTTTTTTGTGAAAAAACAATAATCTCCATCTTCCTTTAATTTATATTTAAATATAGTCAAGATATGTTATTTCTCATAATAAATTTGGGAAAAATTCATAAAAATATTTCAAATTTACATCAAAAGAACTGTTTTTATATGTTATAAAAGATTTCCATATAGTATTTTGAATAATAAGAAATTAAACACAATTCTAAAAGACAAGTTTCAAACTATTTATTTGTCGCTATAAATTGACAAAATCTTTCTTTTTATATCTACTGAAAAAATTATGAAGAGTTAATATGTACACAAAAACATATACCACGTAATACCAACTCATGAACTCTGTTTAAATCTCACCAATTGCTTTTATCTAAATAAAAGTATATTTTGTCATGTGACGGAACTGACCAAAAAGTCCAACTTCTGTTTAAAACCTATCTTTTGCTTGTACCTACATGATTTAAGCACATATGATACAAATATAGTTTAGACCAAACTTTTATTGAAAACTTACCTTTTGCTTGTCCAAAATTTTCATAGCATAGTAATCCTTATCATTTTTATGTTGCACAAGCATTACTCTTCCAAAAGAACCTGTTCCTAATGTTTTAATTCTGTCAAAGTCATCCAAAGATGAAGTATTCTAATGAAGTAAAAATGACAAGAATTTAAACTTCAACAGGATAAAATAATGAAATTTGAGAACATATTAATAACATGTATGTCCTAATCTAAACTTCTACAAATGATGCACGTAGATATTACTATAAAACCATCTACATTAAGTAGCATTGAAAAAAGTATGTCCTTTGTTGTACTAAAACACGTTTCCCAACTCTAAATCTTTGGACATATACTGGCTAATGTAAATGCAAACATTTTCTCTTCACACATGACAAAGAAAACTGCAACCAATTTTCAGAGTTTTATCACAGCCTTATACTCTTCTACTGTCTGCAACTGAATGATTTTTTTTATGATTCCTATATCCATGTAAAAGTTTAACTTTTCACTCTGATTATTTATTATAAAAAAAAAAATACTGCCTATGTTATTAGGCAATTAATCCTTCCTTTCCTTACCAGAGACTACAGTTTTAAGTAAGTAAAATCAAATGGCAACTAGAAGGTAATGTTCACTTAAAATTTGTATGGTTATGATACCTTAATTTAGAAACCTTTCCTCACAGATGGGGTTTCCCCTTGTGTATGAATGAACTGTCAAGTTAGCTGAATTAAGGAAAAATGCAATTACCTTGCTGGGATTGTTCCATTTTATTTCAAACTGTTCTTTGGCTTCTGCTAGGAATTTCTCAACTGAAACAAGTAAATGATCCAAATAAGTAATTATTATTTGATTATAACTGTACGTCAGCCTATTAATCTCTAAAGTTCAGTAGTCTTTAAAAAAATATTCACTTATCTAAGTGCTGTAACATAAAGTTAACTGAAAGAGATTACCCAGAAAATGTATTCAAATAGTATGTTTTGTAAAAACTTTTCTTAAAAAATAGTATATGTGACACTACTCTCTTTATTGAAAATCTACATGGAAAGTTTAAAACATGAAACAAGTAGAAATTATGACAGTTACTTATGTACAAATCATGCCTGGTTTTTGATATTTAATCTTGATCCATATCAATCATATTTATAACTTAAACATAATTTATAAACATTTTGATGATAATCTCTTAACCATTATCCAACTTTAAAACAAAACAATTAACAACCATAAATGATTGTATAATTCCCTACCCAAGATCCATTAAAAACATAGCAGTTTTATTTATTGTAGCTATTGAAATTACCTAGTCTTTAGATCTTGTAGTTTGTATAATAATATAAAATGACCATGCCTCTTTTTCAAAGTTGACACTTGTATAATTGACATGCTTACAAAGTTGACACTTATATAATTGACATGTTTACAAAGTTAACACATATAATTGACATGTTTACAATAATGGTATTTTTGATCCATTTTCTCCTACTACTATAATCCTCTTTTAATGAAAATTAACATTTTAGTGTTAATACCCGAGACTGAGCTACCAACAAAATACAAGTGTTTGACTTTATGAGTTTCATTTACTACATTATTAGTGCTGGTAAGAAAATTACTGCAACACAAAAAAATAAAAGTTTAGTTTAAAAAAAAAGTTATCCATATCCATTTCTCAGATATCTTTTTGTCATGTCACATATAATTATATAGTGCATTTGTCACATGTGACATACAATCATAATCAGAGCAAAAAAATATGTCTATCATAAACAAGCAGATTATGCACATGTAATACTACACACCATATCCTGTAGAATCTGATAAACTTCACTACTTACTAAAAATGTGATTTAGTTTCCATTTTTCTATATATGGTAACTAGACAGAAATAATTTAGTTAACACAACAAACCATTTTGTATTCAAAAATAAAGTCTCAAAATTACATTCCAGCATATTATACATATATATGTATAGATAACAATACAAAAAAACATATTATAAACAAAAAATATAAGCAATTTAAAATACTTTAATATTGCTACCTTAATTTTTCTACTACATATGCCTAGCACATGAAACAATGATCACCTTGCTTTAATTTTTCTTTTTTGATGCATGTAGATATTACATACACAGCATAAAGCTTGTTTCATCATTTATTTGCATATTTAAATTATAAATACACAGCATTTTGAAAGTTGTAACTTAACAAAAAAAAAAAGAAATTCAAACTTAATCAACTTAAAACTGTTAAGGCAGAGACCTACAGGTTTCTCTAATCCTACACAAATCTTGATATTGCTAGGAATCGTATGCTACACTATCAAGGTGACTGAATTAGTTAAGTGCGTGTGTGTGTTACATCAACATACTAATTATAATTAACCATTTGTATTATTTCTATCATCTGTAAGTATCAGATTTTCTGATATTTCAAGTGCAAGTGTACTAAATAACATTCAAATAGAAAAATGTTTTGTACTTTAGTACCAAATTACTTTATAGTTTTTGTGTAAAACATACACATGCAAATAACAGCAAAATACTCAGTTGTATTTCTGAAATTACAATCTGGCTCATAATATCTATTTCACATGTATAATAGCTACCTATTTTAAATATAATAGTGTTCAATAAAGCACATGAATTCAGAATTAATGTGATCTATTTAAGAAATGAGTAAAGGATATCAGTTAATTCAAAATTATTAGGCACAAGGCTAAGAGCTACACAAAGAGTATGCAAACACATATGTAGCATAACAAGAGAAACCAAACCTTTCACTTTTACCCTACACTGTCAACCACACGCATAAAAAAAAAGAAAATAAATTTCAAGACATTTATTAGAAATAGCTAGACACTTTAAAAGGGATAAATATCCATAATAATTCCTATCTTCTGTTTCAAATTATCATACATCTATTTCAACTATTAAAAAAACATATAATGAATTGTTTTTCATCAATTTAGTTTATATACCTAGTATAGATATAATGGCAACCTGAAATTTCCTATTTATAAGAATCCCCCCCAAACAAGTATTTTTCAAATTGTAAGTACTATTTTCAAACAAAAAAAGCAAAATTTCATTATCATACGAAGTGCATAACTATAATTTTGGTTCTAATATTTTCCACATTATTAAATTTTTTTTATCAAGCTATTAACACTTTCTAAATATACTAGTGGAATAAATATTTTGTTCTTGAGGTTTTGTAACACAAACTGAAGTGCCTTTATCTTATTTTTTGGATCAAATTTCAGAAATAACACATTTATTGTCTTCACTACTTTATTAATCATGATTAAACTCTAACCCAATTAAGGAGGAATTGCTCCAATAAAATAGATTTTATTATTTATTCCTATAAATAATCCTTTTTGAAAATGACTTTGGCCATATTTCAGAAGTTTTAACACAAAAAATTTGAGTCTTTTTATGTACCAAAGTTTAATATACATGCAATGAGCCTATATGCTTATGACAAATGTTAGTATTGAACACTAACCAACATTCAACTGTGCACCGATTTCAAGTAGTTACAAAATATCTCTGACTTTTAAAGGAACAATGATCAGTTTTTTAGATTTGTTTTCCTTTAAGTTACTTCAGTTTTTACATTCAAGTTATATTGCATTTAAAATGTCACCAACATGGCTTTTGTAGATAAACATAATACACAGTACAGCATACAGTTGAGAGCATTCAACTAAATGACAATTCTCATATGAGACTATTCCCTTTCTTTTAAAAAGTTAAAAGTATTTTTAGAGATGAAGTAAAATGTAGCATTTTCCCTAAATGTTTGTGTTAATTATTTTTTCATTATATTAATCAAAATGCATGAGTTATGAGTTTTAAATAATCTTTATCATGTACAAAAGTATACTGTGCACAAATGAACAAAAAAATATTAAAATATATGAAAATATAACACTCAGGAGAGGAAAGTAATGCTTAAAATTATCACATACCCCTTACAAAATTATTCTTATAAATATATATGCAACAATGAATTTACTATCAGGGATGTGGAATTCACAATATCACCTGACATTCAGAATAAGAATATTTGTCTGAGAGCAAGTTTTACCATTAGATTTTGTCCATTCATTAAATTGTTTTTAAAGTTTTATCTAATTGTTAATTGTTCAACAGTAGGTGTTTCACTTGTCAGCTCTAAGAAGAATATCTGTAGAAAAATTAGTATCTATCTTAATTACATAATGGTAAGTTTCAGGTAAAAAAAATATTAACTTTAGAATATGTCACCCTTCCACAGACAAACAACTAGAATCCCACAATGACAAGATGGTGGAGGGACCAGTGTGAAAAAAGAAACTGAAAAGATAAAGTTCTTTCTGAAACTATAATGCCAGAAAGGGAAAACTCACAGTGTCTCTCTCTACTTGTGAGTGTGACCTAGTGGGAGCAGCACTTGATGAGAGATTGTATCTTTTTCAAGCTGGGAATACACTTCATCCAACTGGTTGTTGAGAAAAGTTGTCAAAAACACCTTCTGAAAGTTTCACAAAGATAGGCAGAATATGAAGGCTAATCAACCAACCTACATTCATATATCCCAGAGTTGGCAGGCTATAATTGTGGCTAGAGCAGTAAATCAAGTCACAAAGTATGGGAGAAATATTTACAATAATATGCAAGTTCAAGGATTAATCATTCCAGTTCTGTGTTCTGGAAATAGCCTGGTTCTTAGTGTTAGAAATGGCCTGTAGTACTCTTCCAGGTTGACATCCCTGCACAACTTCTGATCAAGGGATATGTCCACTTAGTCTCAATATCAGTGGGATTACACTGATCTAAGATGAAACCAATGGTTCTTCTGCTGCAGTAGAAGAATTTGGGGAAGGAGAAATTGTAAAGGAGAAGAAACTGAAAAATGTCACAGCCCAAACATGAATCATCTCGTCTGCATAAAGTCCCTCAGTGAGACTGTGCAATGGGATATTGCATACATGGTAAGCAGGATTTGTCCAATTAATCCTACTTGCACAAGGCCAGTCCACTGAACCAAGCTCATATTGAATAATTAATATGTAAGATAATTCCAAATTTATTATGTGTATCTTCAAGAAATTTTGGCAAGCTTTTAACAAGCATTACAAGTATGTTGTATACAAAAAAAATTAGAATTTTTAATAATTTTATTAAAGAATTGTCTGTGAATTTACTGAATCAATCTCATTCACACTCTGACTATCCTGAGTGCAAGGTCTCTTTTATGTTTAGAAAAAGAAATACTTTCTTCATTTTAGTTTTCATAATTCAGTTGCAAAATCTCTAGAACCTCCTAAATGAATATAAACAGTTTTCTCAGTAAAACTTTATACTTTACCTGTTATTTTCTCTACACTAACACTAACTATAGCAAAATTAGAAATGTAGGTTCAATGAAAATTTGAAAAATATAAAATAAATCTATATTGATATTTTTCAAATCTTGTAGTCATTCAGATTTGTTGTTTTACAGCTGTACAGAAAAAAATAATTATCACACAGTGCAGCTTTGTGAAAACCAAGGATCAAGCTTCCAGCATGTATGGTCAAATTACAATCATACTTTACACAATTACCTCTGAATGTACATGCTATCAATCATAAAACTTTTTTCCTTTAGGTTTTCTAACCTACTATTTCTAATTTTTATATTTTCATTATTTTTATACGAATAAATAAAAAAAATATATAAATAACATGAAAGTTAGTACTTATATGTGGGCTACTGTACCTTTTCAAGTTTTTGTTCTGGAAAGTTAATCACACTTTTCGGTTGGGCTCTTGGAAGCTAAATGTAATGTCTATCTATTCCAAATATATAATTTAGAATACAAAATATTAACATGCATAAGAAATACAATGTCCTAAATCTATTATGTTAATTAACTTTCTAACTAAGATATAAGTGGGTTAAAATAATTCTGTCAGCTGGTCAAGATGACTCGGCAAAAACAAGCAATGAAATTGTAGGCCAAATAATTCATAAACTGTCATCAGAATGATTGAACCTTATATGGTATTCAGTAAATTAAAATCTTTCTATTTGTTATCAATAATCCAATAGCAAACGTCAGAGTGACATCATTTGTAGACAGGATATGATAGGAGGGCATGGCATGTGTATTTGACAAGAAGGCTGGAGGTTATAAATTTAGATTATGCTTTAGCAATTATATTTACTATAAGTGGTAATTTATGACAAACTTAAAAGATCACACAGGTGTAGAAAAAGTCTAAAATGGGCAATTCAGAGCAAAGAAATGCCATGTGATACAGAGAAGTCGAAATTGAGAATTTATTTAAATATTTCCTTTTGAAATTATTTTTCTAGTCTTATGCAAAAGGAAACTAAAACTTGTGTTTAGTGCAAATACACCTTTATCAAAAAGAACATTTTATTGAAATAATCAAATTTATACACAATATACTTTAAAATAAACTAACAGGGAGCATGTCCACCTCTTCCATTCAAAACCATGAAATTATTCTAGGGACACTTTCAAATAATTTTGTTATAAACTCCTTTCAAGTCCTTCCAAAAATCATCTAAGTTAATGGGATTCTTTTTTACTTTTTCTAGGTCCAATGATATTGATATCTAGGCTTTAAGGGGCCATTCCACGTGTTGAAGGACTCCAACTTTCTCTTTTTTTTTTTCAAATAAGTTTTAATTATTCTAATGAGTTACAGACTATTAAAAAACATTTTAGTTGAGATATAATAATACCTTTTAACATGATACTTGGAATAACACCATTAGGTGTGGGTAGACCAAGAATGGGAAAATTAAATTATCTTCTTTTATCAAAAATAGTCAACTGCACTGTACCTTCTATAAAAGTAATGTCCAAATCTAAATAATAAGCTTGGACTTCATTATTATTCTTATTATTACTTCTTTCTATTGTAAGTTCTGTTGCATACATTAGGTTTGGTGTAAAATTCATATTATTTATAGATATTAAATCATTTGTGTAACAAAAAATGTAAATGTATAAGTTAGGATTTAAATTCTCCTTTATAAATGAGTTTTCATAAAAGAACAGATACAGGTTCGCCATACTCGAAGAGAACTTCTTTCCTATTGAAATACCCATTGTTTGCTTATATACTTGTTCATTAAAAATAACATAACTGTTACAAATACAAAGTGGAGTATATTTTTACATTTAATTCTGGTAAATTTAAATTTGGGTATAGTTATTTCATTATTTATAAAAATATATCAAACAAATAATTGAAAACTGCAATTAAATCTTTTAGGTCTATTTTTAGTATACAACATAGTAAAGTCATATGTGAAAATAGAACTGGCAGTTTTTGAATAATTTAAATTACTTAAACATTTCAAAAGTAGAATGTTATTTTTAATAATCCAAAAATAATTATTTTGGTTATTTGAAGAATGTTTTTTTTTCAAACAATACATCTAGAATATTGTTAAATACTATGAAAACAGATTTAATGACTGTATTTAAAGAATTTGTAATAAATTTGAATTTCACAGGATTTTTATGCAATTTTAGAATTGAATATAAAAATGGTAAATTTCAACAAGAATAATCTGAATGGATATTCCATTTTTTAATAGCCATATTTAAATTAGTAATAACATTATTTTTCTTTAAAGTACATTTAGAAAAAGTACTTGTGGTATTCATTTCACTAAGTAAAATTTGCACGTATAATTTTTTACACACAAAACCAAAATTACAGCCAGCTTTATCAATCAGGGTCATAACGAATTGTTTTTGAATTTATTTTATTTTCAGAAACATTGAAAGAAATATATAATATATATCGAGATAAGTTTACGGTTCTTAATTGATTCTTTATGGAATTAATAAAATATTATTTCCATTCAAAAAAGAAACATGGTAGATAATAGGATTGTTTACTTTTTTTAATAATATAATTATCGATATTTTTTTCCAAGTCTTTTAAGATTTAACTTTTTTGTGTTTTACAATTCTATATTTAGTATCTTTCTTTAATATCGATTGTAATTCTTTATCTTTGACAATTTCTAAATTTCCTGTAACTATATGATTATGAAAGATATCTTTAAAAACACTATCATCAGAGAAGAGGTCTTATAGGTTTATTATATTTAAAATGATTTTATGGGGAAAATATATTCTTCAATACTTTTATGGATCAGGGAAGGTAAATATAAATCATCATAAACTTTATGTTTAAAATCAATTACTATATCAGATTTCTCTCTTTCATTTGCTGAAGGAATATAGATATACAATTTCATTTTAACCTAAATTTAATTAAATCTTTAACACAGATATTTTTTAACTCAAAGTTTAACAAATATTTTGACAGACATTTGAGTTTTGCATTTGTTAATTCAAATTCTTGTTTCATTATAAATTTCACCAGATTAACAGGTCTTTCAAATAGAGAATCAAAATTTTTACAAAAAAATGTTCAAAATCAATCCATTTCTTTCTATTTTTACTTTTACCCCTATTTTTATTTTGTTTATTTCTACAAATATTTATTTGAAATAAATTTTTGATAAAGGAATTTTTACTTATAACTTCAGCAGTTTTATTTTGAAAGTCCTGATTTAATCCATAATAGCACTTTTTCTTTCAGAATATGATATTCTTCTCTTTCTGTTAAGAAATTTGTATTGTAGAATTTTCTGACATAGTAATTTTTACATTACTAAATGAATGTTTATTAAAACAATTTATTTCTATCGAATGAGGAAAATTCTTATTACTTTGTGATCTATGTAGGTTAATCCTTAGATGTCAAGGATTAGTTGTTTGTCCTACATATACAAGTCCACATATACCACAAGTTAATAAATAAATGATATTATCTACTTTACTTTCGTCATACATTTTGAAAATCCATGGCTACCAGACAGATCCAACATCTGGAACTTTTGCAAGTAAATTTTTAATATATAAATGTAGCATATTTTAATTAACTGATTAATAGCTAGCTAGGCTATTAAGCAGTATACGAAGGTAACAGAATATTCCTAAAGTCGGAAAGAAGAAAAGGGCAATATAATCAACACCTTAACATAATTTTCCTTTAAATAAATAATAAACAGCTTACAAGCTATTGAATACATGAATTTTTAATATGCGATAAAATCAGCACTATAAAACAATAATGAATTAAATATCATTATATCATTATCGGTCCTGTTACTCAACTTATTATCATGAAGGATTACGTCTGTGACAATAGCACCCAAGTACATTGGAGATATCCCACCTATCAGACAAAAGCTAAATGCTGATGTCAAGCTAGTCAGCCATCATGGGAAATCATAAAAAATGTTAATCAATTAAGGGTACGAAGCTGAGTGCTTAAACCCACAATGTCTCAGCTTCTACTGCCTTTCACTGTCTATAGTTTATTAATACCATAAGTACTTTTTATAAAAGTACTTTAAAGAAAAATAATGTTATTACTAATTTAAAGAAGCCATTAAAATTGGAATATCCATACAGATTATTCTTGTACGAACTTATCATTTTTATATGCAATTCCAAAACTGCATAAAAATCCTGTGAAATTCAGATTTATTACTAATTCTTTAAAAATATTCATTAAATTTGTTCCAATAGTACTTAACAATATTCTAGATTTCTTGTTTGAAAAAATAAAAATACATTCATCAAATAACCAAAATAATTATTTTTGGATTATTAAAAATAACATTCCAGTTTTGGAATGTTTAAGCAATTTAAATTATTCAAAAACTGCCAGTTCTATTTTCACATATGACTTTACTACGTTGTATACTAAAATAGACCTAAAAGATTTAATTGTGGTTTTCAATTATTTGTTTGATATATTTTTATAAATAATGAAATAACTATACCCAAATCTAAATTTACTAAAATTAAATGTAAAAATATACTCCACTTTGTATTTGTAACAGTTATGTTATTTTTAATGAACAAGTATATAAGCAAACAGTGGGTATTCCAATAGAAAAGAACTTCTCTTCAAATATGGCCAACCTGTATCTGTTCTTTT
>NW_013665655.1:597003-620367 GCF_000517525.1 Limulus polyphemus | reverse complement strand
ATTTGGACATTACTTTTATAGAGGGTACAGTGCAGTTGACTATTTTTTGATAAAAGAAGATAATTTAATTTTCCCCATTCTTGGTCTACCCACACCTAATGGTGTTATTCCGAGTATCATGTTAAAAGGTATTATTATATCTCAACTAAAATGGTTCTTAATAGTCTATAATAGCTATAATTTTTTTATGGATAACATTTTATTATTAAAAATAATGTATTTCTTTAATTATCCATCTTTATATCCATTATCTTTAGTTTATTTTTTAATAAATATAAAAATATTTTAGAAAATAAATTATTGATTAAGGAAAATATCTTATAAAAAAAATAAAAAGGAAGTTAGTTACTTTAGCTTATAAATAGCTATTAGTAAGTTTTCAAGTAATTTTACTCAGTATAACTGGGAAGGAAAGACTAACTTCAAGTAGCTAGGCTTGTGTTGGCATTTCCGTGTTATACATGAATAAATCTTCAGGACAAAGGGAGGAGGTTGGGAGTTAGAACTATATAAGAACTTTTAAGGTAGATTATATAGTTCTACCGAATATTTTATAGTTCATTGTAATATCTTTTTGTAAGGGTGGAGGTTAAGAGTTTAATTAGTGGAAATATTAGGTTGGTTCCATTTCAATTTATTTCTACTTGAAGAAATTTATTGGTAACTGCCTTCTAACAAATGGAAATAGACAGTGAAAGGCAGTGGAAGCTGAGACATTGTGGGTGTAAGCACTCAGCTTCATACCCTTATTTGATCGATTTGTTATCCATGACGGCTGACTAGATTGATATTGGTGTTTGGATTTTGTCTGATAATGAGATATCACCAACACATTTGGGTGCTACTACGACAGACATTATCAGTTATGAAAATAAGTTGACAGCCAGGATTGATAACAGTATAGTAATATATATATAGACAAATACACACCACAGAAGTAGCTTTGCATAAAACCCCATCTCAACATTGGGCAGTAAGCAGGGGTGCATAGGCTGAACACTTTCAGTCACCCCTCTATTCAATGCAGATTTTGGGATAGAGAGGGATTGTGACATAAGTAACGTGACACAGTGGTGTCTTGGGTTGTCTACATACCCACCCGCAAGATTTCATCCAGGGAATGTCAACAGCCAGAGACAAAAAAAGCTTAGAGATGATGAACACAATGTGATGTAGCATTAACATGAAGTGTTATTTTTCATGGAGAAATAAATAAGCCAGGTGAGTTTCTTAACCCATCCAGTGAAAGTGGAAGGAGATAAATTATGAGAAGTACAGGAATTCAATAGCAGGTAAAAATGGTTTCAATAGTCTCTGAAGGGAGCTGTGTAAGTGATGTAACATCATACTGCCTACAAAGGACAAAAATAATAATTATGGTCTAAACAATTATACAAAAAAGTTCAAGGGAGGGTAAGTGGGGAAACATCCTATCACCATCTCATGAAGTCCAAGTCTTATGGAATGAAGAACAGTCTGAAAAATAAAATAAAATAAATCTGTTCCTCTAAAAAAAAGTTTGGGAAGCATCTGAGGCACAAATTTCAGATCAAGGCTACCTGCAAGCAAGAAAAAAGAAAATGAACCTTAAGAAGAAGATGGTAAAGGAGAACAGTTAGCAAAGGTTTGAAAGGAGGACTTGTGAGAGCTCTGAGAACTAAACTGTGATTCCAATCTCAATGGAATAATGGTCAAGAAGGATGAGTGATTAGTAAGGCCTGGATGAGGTCCATAAGAAAAAGTGATAGACCTCCAAGATGGAAGAGTTAGAGGCTCCTGAATCACAAAGAGTCAAATGAGTGGAAATTGTAATTAAACTGGCCAATAAGTGGCAATGAAACACTACAAGATGTAAAGACCACTCTGTGGAAAGAATGTGGACTAGGCAAGATAGCGTATCTGTTACTAAGTTCAGAGCCCCCCAGGGACATGGCAATCTCACAACCAGATGTAATGGTCACGGCCCAAAGAAAAGCTCTAAGCTACTTCAGCAAATTTAGAAAGGAACACCTAAAAAAATCTAGAATGAATGGTTCTAAATGGAGTTCCCCGAGATCAAACTTAAAGGGTCTAACTCCAGGAAGTAACGCCAAGCAAATTCTAAAAACAAATATAACTTTACAACTGCTGAAAAAGAAATCAAGGCAGAATGGTCCAACCATTGCTAGTAAGACTGTTGGTGTTTGTGATGCAAAACTTCATAAAGAAGAGATGAAGAGGACAGATGGCTAAGAAGCTGGACAGGTTTAGGGGGTACAAAATAGTCAAAGTAGGAGGAGAAAATCCCCAAGTTGGTTGAAGAGATTTAAGGAATTGGAGTTCTAAGAAAAAGGAAGAATTCTGACCACAGACTACAGAAGAGTCTTAAGGCAGGGAAGAAAGGGCAACTGAAAGTTGACATGAATCTGAGATAAAAATCTTCATGAACATGATAATTAAGTGGGGAAAGCAAAGGTGAAAAAAATCCTAGTTTTGAGAAGCCGGAATGAGCTCATTCATGAGACACAATATACAACAGTAGTAAGAGAAAAAAATGTCATATAACTGAGTTATCAGAGTGGCAAAGAGCAAAAGTGGGTTACTTGATCCTTATCAGAGGGATAGAAGAACCAGTCAAAAGACATGGAGGCTCAGCAGAAGCTATAGAAGCAGGATATGAGCCCTAGATAAAAAAAAAAGATAACCAATAATTTCATGGAGGTAACATTGCTCACCATCAGAGTACCTCTAAGCACCACCGCCTATACACTATCCCTGCATTAATGACAATGGGCAATAATCCTTTTAAAGATGCCACATCATAGTCTCTTAAATATGTCTCCCAAATCTTGTGGTTTTGTTATGTAAAGAAATAAAATTAATACAAGAAAGATAATAATTCTTATTAGAAGCTGTAAATGAGATTATTTTCAATTTAAAAGTGCAGCACAAAATATCCTTTGTTTGATAAAAGGTCTAAGAAAATAACTCGTATAAACAGTAATGCCAAGGATGAGAATGGGCTTTTGGTTTACATAAAGTGTTCAAGGGGAGAACAATGCAAAAAAGATGCATCACCCTCCTATTTGTGGAGGGGCATAGTCTGATGTTGATTACATCACAGACTAGCACAGTTCACATGATTACACATAGGGGTGAGAGCTGTTACAACAGCTTAGCACATGCACACAAACTTTTTAGCAGTAGTGCAGAGGTGCTAGCTATTTGTTATGTGATGAGGCAAGTAATGTAGTCTGAACCATTGAAACATGATTTCATTAGCAATTCATGTATGGGAAATTCTACAAAATCCTAATGACTAAATAATAATAAGCATGAACAAATATATACCAAATGCAAAATATGGTATATACCATTCACAACAAAATTAAGCCACCAATGTCACTGTATTTTTTCACTGCTAAATAAAAGCAAAATTCTAAAAGTTATATTCTACTTTTTGTGTGTGTTCTTTATGATGGAAAAAAGGCAAGAAGAATTTTATGACGGAAAAAAGTAAAGTTTTCTAGCAATCTGTCCCTTGAACAAGAAGGTTTAAAAAATTCCACATCCCTGACTATGTAAATTAATCATTTTATTGCTGTTTAAGTCATACAATGTATAATCAGTTTTTGGGACAAAATATTTAAGTATTGAATATGACAGTAAAATTAAACTTCTTCCAATTATAATTATACAATTATGTTATTAAGCATGCATACCATCTAATACTGAAACTTACTTTCCTTGAAAGTAAAACAGATGTACTAAGCAGTAAAAATCTCACACTGTATGCACACTACTTTATTCATAACTTTTTCCAATAAAATTTATATATGTAATTTTCATATCCATGTACACAAACATACACATCTCTTCTTAAATACATGAAGAATACCAATCCCAAATTCAAAAAAAATATGCATAAGCACAGTATGTGCTAACTTTAAAATTAAAGTTTATGTCCATTCAAATAATGTACATGTAGCTCTCGACAAGTTGTCATTATTAACTCTTACCATATACAGAATTCATTAAGTTGAAAAATAAGAACGAACAAAAAAAATCAAGTACATGAATCAGTGGTTCCCAACCTGGGGTCCACAAAGGTTATACCATCTCATTAAACAAGCAAGTTTTTAATACTGCTGTTTTAATGTCTTATTTTATAGTGAAAAATGGGAAAACGAGTTAATTAATAGTTAATAAAAACAGCTTGTTGGGTAGACAGAATCTTTAAAGAACATGGGGTCTGTGGGGAAAAAAAAAAATAATAAAAGGGGTCCTTCATGGTGAAAAGGTTGGGAATCACTGATATATATTCATAAATTTATATTCATACACACTAAAAATCTAGATGTAGAGTGGTTATCATGCACGTGTACAATTTAAAAAGTACAGACTGCACAAATATATTTAACAATCATATTAAAGTACAATTGAATGATTCTTTTTCATTTGTCATATAACATTCTTTTTTTACATGACAACTTGTACTATGCAAAGGCACATACATGTTTTCATAAATAGAAATACACATAAACAAAAAATGAACAGTAAATTATAAATATTCATACTCATCCATGTAGCTAACTGTGCAATTTCCTCTACTCAAAAACAAATGCAAAAGTAAAACTAAAGTTTTCTAGTTCAACACAGGTATTTTCACTATTCTACATTTAAAAATATGTGAATATCTATTGAAATTTCATGCTGAGAAAGAAAGAGTTCAAAATGTATAACACTAGCCTTAAGAAAGCAAAAACTATCTGAAGTAAAATAAAACACCACTAAAAGAATCTACACGTATATCAGTGCTTGTTCTAATGCAGTGAGAACTAAGGCCTGTAACTAGTTCTACTTTTTTTTTTGTCAGACCACAATTTTCAACCACTATATTGTACTTACAATCAAAGCTGGACATTTCACTGTCTACACGCGATCTCATACGAAATGCTGTGGGTCCACATCCTGAAACGCACAATACCAATCTTTATTCCCCCCACTCCTTTAAAAAACTAGATAATGTGATGATTATATTTTCTGCCAATTTGTTCAATGGAATAATATTCACAGCTGCAATACTTTCACACTGTATAAGACAAGTGATATGCTTAAAATGTCAACAGTTGATCTATTTAATTTTTTTTTAATACTAAACTGTGTATGTTCATGTAATAAAATGTGAATGATGGAAATATTACATACCAAGTTCAAATTACAAACAATAAAATTAATCATGAAAAGATTAATACCTGTATATTTAATGAAATAAGTCTGAATTCCCTCATAGTTTCTTTGAATAATGTTTAAATGTAAAGCACACTCACTCGCATATATATTTCATGATATAACAACGCTCAAAAGATTATAGTGAAAAATGGACAATTCAGATGGCTTAGCCACCAATAAAATAGTCAAAGTTAAAGCGAATCTCCTAGAAATCCAAACATTGTAAGGATACGAAACAAAAAATTCACAGGTTTTATATAGTTCATGTAAGCCTCACATAAGCTATTTTATACTTATTACCGAGGCATTGTCTTTTTGGGTCTGATCAACACCGACAATATTTTCACCCAAACTTTGTTGGAACAGTATAACTGATACTGAATTATTCTGAATTTCTATGCACATATTTGGTTTTAGAAGTGAGATTTGTCCTTCAACACTCCTGAAAACAAGCCTGATACAACAAAACAAATATTACTATGTTTAAGATTAATAGCGTCTAAACTTGAATTTCAATCATAGCTAACTCAGATGGTATAATATTTAGTGAAGGACATAAATATATATGAACAAGATCCAAGTCCAAGTCTGTTAGGCACTTTTCATCTTTAATCAAATCCACCTCTCAATACTATAGTATACTACACAACTAATAACATCCAATGTTTGTGATTTACTTACATTTATGATACAAGTGTTTTCTATTATGTACACAGATGTCTAGTGATTAAAGAAAGAGGAAAATTGTATGATTCTGTAAGTTATTTATTCCTTCTTTATAAGCAAGAATTGAGATTCTGCTTTTGAAGTAAATGTATCCATGACTGGTGTGCTTTATACAAGCTTTCTCAATTCTTTTTAAGCAGGAGAATCTTTGTTAACTTTGACACGCAATAGCATAAAAGTTTTATTAAAGATGATGATGTTGCTCAACGACAGAACTGAAAGCAGCTTGATTACAATCAATAATTAATGGCACTAGCTAGGATAAGATTCTCTAACAATGTACAGAAACTTGCAGCTGATACCTAGGTCTTCTTAAAGAATGCTAAAAGTGTAAAACACTTTGAGATACGACATGAACATTTATACTATATGACTGAATGTAGAAAAAAAAAATGAAACATGTACACTTGCTACAGGTGTAGTACACAAAAACAAAAGAGAAATCAGACTAGCAGGAGCTTCATCAGGTTTAGGGCTAGCTGACAAATCCTGCTCATCGACTTGTGAATAGGCCTGACCAAAAAAAGTGTCAAGTTTAAGGTTAAAAGAAAAGGGGTAGAGGGGTGCCACAACTTGAGCATCCACATATTTGCAAAACCCACCAAATACACTACCAGATACTGAAAATTATTTTTTTTCTCAAACTACACAGTTTTATGAAAGTTCTTGTCAAGTTTTAAATAATTTTATCCACTGGTTTTATTACTGGAACAAAATTTAATGAGAGGTACATAAGATGCTGCAGTCTGAAGCACGTCTTCATTATAGGATTAATTAAAATGAAAGATTATCAGGGATATGCTTAGAGCAGCAGTTGGGCTGTTTGGACTTGGGGGGACATCTAGGAGGGTACGAGTGCATTGTACTTTTTAGATTGGCTCCCATTAAGTATGTCAGATAGCATGACATTTGTAGAGGTTCAAAATAATTTCATTTAATACAGTTTAAACTAAACTTGCTTAGAAGTGAGAGATTTTGAAAAACTGTGAATAAACAAATTGATAGGATAGCCAAGGCAATGACAAGATTTGGAAAAGAAGATTTAATGCACTTAAATAACAGTTTTGAAGTCATTTTTTCAAAATAAGCATAATATGTTCAAGAATCAGCAAAATCACCACTATTATAATTTCCAGATAAGTTTAGGGCTAAAGTTGAAATGGAAAACTATGATGTAATGAGATCAACTGAAATCTGGTTAGATTTGGAGAACACTGACAACAGAAATTTTTTGAAATTACAGGTTATATATAGATGTCTAATGGTAATAACTTAGAAATCTAAATAACATATGTGCTACAGCCTGTCAAACTGTAGATGTAAAAAAGAAATTCAAGAGGTTAAATCTACGTGGGCTACAATAAGGAGTTTTTAATTGGCAATTGTTTTCACAGTACTTGATCAGACAGATGTCAGTGACAAAAGATATAAAAAGATCAGAACTACTAATCATAAGGATAACGATATAATAATCATTGAAGATTTTAATTTCAGACACTCTGATTGGGCTATATGGAGTGAAACAGTGAGGGAGAAAGTTTCATGAAGTTATTCTGGGAAGTTTTCTAATCCAAATGTTCAAAGAACAAACCAGAAAAGATGGCATTTTAGACTGATTATTAACCACTAATACGGATTTGGTTACTAGAATTGAAGTGTTTGAACATTTGTGAAAAAGTAATGATCATTGCATACTACTTATGGTGTTCTGCTAAACGTTGAGATCAAGAAAAATTAAATTTTAAATCTTAATTTTCAAAAAGCCAATTTTTAGACTAAGAAACAAAATTCATAATTAATGAATTGGGATAATAAATTAAAAGATGATTTAAGACAGATCTTGAAAAAAACTTGAAAATTACATTGTTTTTAATTCCTAAAAAAAATTATGACATGTCAGATCAAAACCAATTGGCTAATTAAGCACTTAAAGGAGGAAATTAGGGATAAATACAAGTTTAAGAGCTTCAAACTTATATATAGAATGGAAGGTTTGCATAACTAGAGGATAGCTTGGGATTTGATTAAAAAATAAGTCAGAAATAAAAAGACATGAGAAACAGGTGGTTGATAATATTAAAACTTTTATCACATCCACAGATTTAAGAAGTATAGCATTATGAGCCACCAAAAATGTATTACTAATTTGCTTGATCTACTGTAGTCTCATTAATACACTTGCAGAACAGAAATGATGTGTAAATGATACATTTTTATGATATGTGACCTAAGTTATGCTCACTGGAAGTTTCAACAGTCCCTAAACTCCTCACTTGTTGGATACCTCCTTAAGTTAACAAGGCACCTTCTAAATGATTTTAAATTGAGTCTTGCTTACATCATCTGATACTTGTGGCAAAATTAGATGTTCCAAAATAAAGAATTCATAGCGTATTAGGTTTGACATATATATATAAATTATCTCCGATAGCCATTATGATTAAGGGGAGAAAAAAAGCCCTTGTTTTCAAATACTAATATTATTAAAAATAAACAAAAAACTTTATAAACAATTCCATTATGCTCATGCTCAACAGACCAAGTAAACAAACACATTATGAATAGCTGCATGATGTTTAATTTTTTTTAATGACCAGACTGTTCTTTAAAGTTTGCATTATATTTAACAATTACAATCAGTGCTTCAGAAAATTATATGAACAATAGGTGTTTCACACATAAAAAAAAATATGAAATTTAAATTTAACATACATCTCCATATCAATTTTGTTTCACAATTTGAGTTTCCATTTTACCAAGCTTCTTTCATTGGTTCCTGGCATCTTTATGGTCATCTTTCCACTGTTTTATACTGTTTGCAATAGTTACAGATATTAAGAATCTATGAATGATGCACTAAAAACATTCATCTACAATGTATTTTGTTAACATTGTTCAATAATGTGTGGCACGCCATCTAGTGATAAAGTCAAATAAGGTGTATAAATAATTAAGTTTGTGATGAACCTTCATTTAGTATTTTGTATTCAACCTACAGTCATTTTGACTGATATTAAGTGTGGCTAAATGTGATAGTACATATTCAGCAGCAAAAAAAAAAGTTTAACATTTTTAAAATTCACCAGGAGCAGTAAAAACCAAGTATTCATACTAGGAAGGAGAAAGTTATTAAAAAAAATAGCTAACACACAGAAGATAAACCACTTAACAGAACTGGGCAGTTAGTGAAATTTACAAATTGCTCAACCCATTAACTATCAGCTCAGGACCAGGAACTGACCTCATAACCATTTTTTGCTTGTTATAGTTTTCAAACTATAATTTTAATATAGTAAGTATATCAACACAAAATTTTGCTGATTAACAGTAAACATTACAAGGTTTTCGTACACAAATTATCAAATTTTTTAAATAATGAATTCCTTGTGCATTTTTCCTTTTTAAATGTTGACTATCCAACATGCAAGGTAATTTGGATTTTAAGATAAAAATATTTCTATGTGTCAGAAAATTTTCAAATTTCACATGCAAAATCTTCATAAGCTCCAGATAATTATCAAACATTTTTTAAAGAAAAAACTTTATATTTTATCTATTATTTTCACTATTGTATCTCTTTATAGGTTTGGTCAATTTTATCGATCTCATAACCACCATAAAAAAATTAAGAAACAGGTATAAGTTACACTTTTTTCATTCCAGAATGACTCCAAATTATAATATGAAATCACAAGTGTTTAGTCTAAATAGCTTAAACCTCATAACACTATACATTTATATACATATATTATTTATATTTTATTGGCTTTTCAACTGTGTCTGATTAACATTACAGAGGTTGCAATGATGCAGTGCACATGCACTGATGTTACTGTATCTAATAGTATAAAACTGGCTTTTACTAAGTGACCTCTCTTGGCTTTGTTCTGGTAGACCAGTATTTTGTAAAATATAGTCATATTTCAGTTATATATATATATATTATTATTATTATTATTATTTACAAACAAGTTCTTAAATTTCAGATATTTTTCTTAAAACATAGAACAGTAAATAAAGTATAGAAAACAACAAACTTCATACTCGTATTCTCCTTGCCATAATTTGCTAAGCCTTGTCAAATTTCCCATATGGAGAATATAAAACATATTAATTCTTTTAGGTTTTATATGTGCATTTTGAAATAACAAAAAATCAAAAATTACTAAATTAATATCACAGAATTCCACTATAATTTTTCCAGCTTACTAGGTTGCATTTGGGTCTAAAAATATATGATACTTCGATCTTCAAATTCTCTTACCTTTCTGCTTTGATTCTACCATGAAAAGAAAACAATGAGGGGGAAATTCTCAGCTTTCGATTGGTTATACACACATCATTGAGCAATAAGCACATATTTTGAAAAACGGAAGAGGTGGTCAGAGCCACCTTGGTTTATTCACTAAATATAACAATATCTCAGAAAACATAAAAACATATAAAAGATTCTGAACTAGCTTGTCAATATTGGTAACTTGAGTTTCTAATTCATATGAAACTATAGACTTTGTATTTGGTCATCACAAACATCTAATTTGAACCAAATCTATATTTTCACACTTCTAACATAAAATCTGTAATAGCATTACAAAAATTCTGCCATTTATTTGAATTTTAATCACCATTTTAGCCCTATAAAGACCCCCCTTCATCATTTTAGCAATCACATATTAATTGATATGGTTAGTCTATTATTTGTCTTCGATGTGCAAAAAATTTGTCAATAAAAAAATCTATCCCCCCTTTTTTTATTCAATAAATCATTTACAAACAACAGTAGCAGCTTAGAAAGCAGGATTACTGATATGGGTTACTGAGGTAACTGATATAATTATTAAAGATAATAGATACTTTTGTTATTTTGCCTATACCACTCACTGTTCATCTTGTTATTCATATTAAATTAATATATATAAAAATTGTTTTATTAGCTTATCTTGAAATACATTCAACTTAAAAAAAAACAATAGTAGCAGTCCTTTATTATATTTGCATTCACTTTAATGAATCCATCATACAAGTTTAGCCGAATGTGCACGAATCAGTTCACTGGACTAACTTCATATTGAAGAAGGATTGTTGATCAAAATTCTAAAGTTACTATTTGTATCTAAGCTTTTAGTAAAACTTACAAGTCTGTTGTACACAAAATATCAAGAGTATCTGTACTCAAGACATGTCTATGAATTGACAACATCAGTCGGATTCAGACTTTTCAGTATCCCTCTATATTGCACCTGGTATTTACTCTCCTCTACCACAAACTGTCACTAAGTCACCAACATAGGCTAAAACAAGTAGTTGACAACTCTGACATCAAATACACAATGCCATGTTGAATGGCACTCTGTAAAAATGGAATGAGCATTCTGACACCCACCTAGGACCAAAAGATGTATGAAATTGTACATTAGTTGGGTAGCAAGATCAATAAGACATTATTTTAAATTAATCAAGGTTAATATACAAGTGTAGACTGGTATAATTGAATTTCAAAACATGTTTAATAATTCTATTTCACAGGTACCATATATTGAAACACTGAACTGTCTATTAGATGGTAACTTTGTGGTACATCTAATTTTACCAAACAGTACGAAATAGTTAGCCCAAAAATCAGCTCATATAATATTATGTATGAGATATTACAAAGATAACTAACACTAAGAAATTGATGCATGCCTCCTTCTTAAAAAATTTAGGGTCTAAAGTTAGACCTGCAGTTGGAAGCTCAAGCGAAGTCAACAAATACAGACAACTTCAAATAAGCATCACATTGGCATGTGGGAGTGTCTCAAGCTCCTGGTAATGTATGCATACTGCACACATGGTTACAGTGTGTGTGGTGACAACAACAGGGACTATTTCAATTTAACAATTTCCCAACAGATTCCAGAAAAAAAATATCTCCAGGACTTTCCAGGAATTGTGGAAATACTGCAAAGACAGATCTTCACATCCATATATGTACAAGTCCCTATCCAACAAAAATAACACATCATCGAACCAACCATTCCACTAGCTTGGAAGTAACCTTTTTGCTTAAGAATGTATACTGGTAACAAAATCACAGCATTAGTCAAGGGAATTATACAATCAAGTGCTTAACAACCCTCAGTCTGTGATATTTTTGAATTTTAAAGATTAAGTGTTCGAGAATTAATTGGTAATAACAATGCATCAAATGGTTTTCTTTTCTTTGAAAATTTCTTATACTTTGATAAAATCCTCTTTAATCTTACTTTTACAAATATATACAATAAGAACAAAAATTAACAAAACACTTCACATTATGATAACCCAGTTATTGTCAGTTGTGCACTCAATTAATTATACCAAAGAGTTTGTCACCATCATCTGACCACAAAATTTGTGCAGAACACATAATGCAGACCCAATTTATTTCCCTAAAGTGTATGCAAGAAAAAACAAACAGTATTAAAATTATTTAGTTCTAAATAAAAAAAAATCAGTTTAATTATACAGACCAAATCATAATTAATTAAAATGATTCAAATTAAAAATACATTTGCACATTAATTATAGATTTAAATTGCACTCATTTTTAATTTCCTAAGATGAAGTTGACTACTACTGTATTGTTGCAGTTCTGTAAAAATATTATAAGATGTTGCAAAGAATTATATAACTTATCTACAGCCCTGTTTAACCACGACAGTTTTAAAATTGACATAACAGAGACAGCATGTGACTACCAGACCATTTGGTCTTTCCAGGCTGTCTGTGCATACCTAACCTCAAGATAAACTAATAACTAAACACACTATTTTTCAGAAAACCATCAACTGTAAGATGCTAGCCTCTACTACTGCTAACAGCAATTAATTTCACAACCTATCACCCTCTCACAAACTAAAACTGTTAACTATAGCCTAACCTGTTTTTGAAATCTTAAACTTATGTCCTCTCATCCTACTATCTACAGAATTCAACACAGAAAAAAAATCAAAGGCCTTTATCTTACCAATCTCCTAGACCAGGGGTCTCCAAACTATGGCCTGTGGAACGCATCTGGCACGCAGCTTCGGTTTATCAGGCCCGCCAACAGTTTATTAAAGTAATAATATAATTGTTTAATATTGTAAAAAAAAAAAACATAACTGAGCAAAAGCCAGTCTGATCATGTATGTATCCCGACTTAATTTTACCATGACCCCTCTGGCCCGTGAAACCTAAAAAGATCTACCACCCGGACATTGTCCAGAGCATTTTGGAGATCCCTGTCCAAGACAATCTTGTAAACTTCAATAAGATTACCTCTTACCCTTCTTTTGTTAACAGAAACAAATTAAGAGATATTGACCTATCTCCATAACATAACCCAGTATCATCCTAATAGCCCTCTTTCCAACAAGTTTATATCTTTTCTTAGATAAGGAGGCCAAAACAATACACAATATCACCAGTGAAGCCTAGCTAGTGCTTTGTATAGAAATAATTATCTCTTTCAATCTGTAATCAATAAATAAATGCATTCTGAAATTCTTTTAGCTTTGTTACTAGCAACAGGATACTACCTGAAAAGCTTGAGTGACTGGCTTATATATCACCATGCCAAGAGCATTTTATTTGGTAACATACTGAGTGGTTCCACACATACACTAAATGCATGGTCAATATTATCAATCAAGAGCATTAATTTGCACTAATGTAGTTAAACTTAAAGATCATTTACCAACTACTTCTCAAACTTGCCAACTGATTCTAGTTATTTTGTAATGACCCAATCAATACAACTAGAAATACCTAAGAATTTAATGGCATAATCCAACTTTACTAATTACATCTATCAATTTCATTAATTTAAATATTAAAAGCAAAGGCTAAAACCTTTACATTAGGCACATTCCAATACACAAAGTCCACATATACTCTTTCTATCATTCAGATAACAACAAAACATAGCTTGGTTTTACACAAACAAATAAAATAATCAAGTTAGTAAGAAAAAGACTTCTCCCTCAGTGAATCCATATTGGCAATTTTTTTTTTTTAAATCACATTTACCAAAATACTTTTTTCTTTTTCTTTATCACACTACCATGAATTTTACCTTGTACGTGATACCAGTAACTAGCCTATAATTTCCAGGTTAACTTTTAAATATAAGCAAGCTTGGCAACTCTTCAGTACTCCAGCAACTACTCAGTCTATTAGTCTACCAAAAATGAAACTTGAAGGAGAGAGGCTCATATATATATATATACGACATCTACCTTCTTTAAAATCTGGAGAGAAACATTATCATCCTGGCATGAAGAAAAGGCACACATTATCACAAGTGCCTTCACCTGTGAAACAAAACTGAATTTATCTGCAACACTTTTGTCATACATCAGGCTGAAATGTTGTGAATATTTTTTTTTTCTTTTGAGAGATGATTGCACTATACCCGTGTTTCAACTTTTTCAATACCAAGGACCATCTCACTGTTTCCATAAACTGTCATACATCACTAAGATACTAGTGCAATGAAAAACCCTTACGATTTTTACATGTATGAATATTCTGTCCATTTCTTTGAAATCCCACAGACCAGTAAGGTGATTATGACAGACTGGTGGTTGATAAACACTTTACTATACATTTCATTTTACTTATTTTGTTTTCTTATTCAAACATTTCTATAATGATTATTAAGCTTTTTTAATATGATAATAACTTTAAAATTAAATATAAAAGTACTACAGCCTACAAGTACACTGCCAACACAACAGTGCTCATCTATTCTGTTTTCTTATACATTATAGTGGATGTGTGTATACTCAACATCAGAGTTCATAAGCTATTAAATTTATTATACTTGCTAAGTTGTTATCTGTCAAAGTCAAACGTTATAACTTGTTAGTTGATTTCTTATTTTTTTAATATTTCGGGCTCCAAATCATATATTTGATTTTAACTTTATTTTCAAACAGTGTACATTATTATTCCAGTGTCAGAAGCATCCAGTCTAGCTAGTACATATTAATATAATATATAACTCTTAATATTATTTATTACTAGTACTACTATTAATATTAGGCTTAGCCGTAGCTTGATAAGAATCACTTAAAAACCGCTAGTGCCGTAGTGGTGCTACTGCTAGCCTCTACTCTCTGGGGTAGGACTCGGTCTCAGAGCAATTATTATTAAATATAAAATTTTGAAATAGCTATCTAACCTTACCACTTTCAGTAACGTGTTCTCCCTTTTTAGTGGTGGCGGCATTTCCCATGACTCAAAATCAGTTTTTCGTAAAAAAAAGATAAAAATTAAAATTCAAAGCTCAATTTTTTTTCTGATTGTTATTAATTCATCAACCAAGAAAACATTCAGAATGCCGCGACATCTGACATTGCGCAAACCCTAAATTAACGGAACCATTTACCAGCATCTAAATTCACCAACTACATAAGCGTTCCCTTTAACCCTGTATCAAAATGAGGTAGTTCCACATTTTATATATCCTTCCGCGTTTATAGTAAGAAAGCGACATCGAAGGAGAAATAGAACATGTAATATCTAAAATTCTCGTTGTAAATTTCCACACTCAGACAAATGTTAAAAATATATTTATCTAAATGTTTCAATTCACATCTTGACTTAACACAGAGCTATTTGTTTAAAAAATTAGAATTACAATACGGTGACTAGCTATACTAATTTAAGAAATATATATAGTGTAGTGAGGTAGGGTGCGCACCGTCAGAGGGAAGAAGAAAGCGCGGCGATAGACAATACTTTGTTGAATAGATATGTTATTTAAATACAGTACAAACAAACAAAAAGTTTAATTACTTAATATTCATATTACGATTAAATTAAATTATTGCAGAATTGTATAACACTTTAAAAAAGTTTTGGTTCGTAATTACTTGAAAATATATTATTACTTTCACTTTAATATACAAGTTATATTCTTCAACCATTTGATTTTGTTTTGTTTTTGCCATTACGCAAGCATATAATTTTCTTCCATGATATTATTTCATTATGGTTCACTTTATAACATGCAACATCCATATTAAAATATTTTTTTTTGCAATTTAACTTCAGTCTTTAAGGTAATATTTTAGTTATTAATTGGGTTGCGAGTAGCAAACAGGGTAGGTGTTACTTTCACAGTCAAACAGCAAATGTATGCAGAGAAGAATATAAGGAGTTTTGGACATCGATATACGTATCAGTATATCATAATGCTCTCCGATGGATCAGCAGCAAGTCTAAGAGCTTATAACGCTAAACACCTGGTTTCGATACCTGCAGTGAACACAGTGCAGATAGTCAGATTTGTAGCTTAACAACAAACAAATAAAATAACATAAAGTACACATCAAAACAATCTTAAGCCTGTAACGAGTGTGAAGATTACATCATGACTACAAATGTTGTTTGTTGAATTTCAGGCAAAGCTACGCATGGAATATATTCGCAAACCGTCACTAATTCTGAAGGGATAAATTAGAGGGAAGGCAGCTAGTCAAACCACCCACCGTCACCTCGTGGGCTACTCTAATCGAATAGTAAGATTTAACCGTCAATCTTATAAAGAACCAACAGCCCCAGAGTACGAAGAGATTTTTGTAGGGGCGAGGGAGGTAAAAGGGCGCGAACAATGGAAACATGTATACACAGTCGGGCACGCTAATCACTGAGCCACCTTCGGCCCAGTTATAAATAATATCTTACAGCCATATATCTCCTTGTTAGAATTTCAAATATGTTTTGTATAACAAAAAGGATTAGTAACGTGCTAAATTTAAGCTGGTATCTAATTTTGTAAAAGTTAGTTAAAGGTAGAAAAACAATATAACAGTCAAATAAGATATCCATAATCACGCAAGGGCTAAATTTATTATTCTCTTACTATATTTTCTTGAAACATATATATATACGTATAATGAAATGTCAGCATCGTTATCACAGGCTATCTATCTCTACAGAAGTTCAGAGATTAGGTGGTTTTAATCAAAGTACAATGGTTGGTAAAAGTGATGTTATTAAACAATACCTCTGCTCGGATTAAAGAGCTTTTTTTATTAGAACGATCTAGGCAAATTTAGGCGAAAGATAAAAAAAAAAACATATTATATATGAGTGGATTAGAGACTTAACAGTCATGAACTGAAATCAGTATATCCAACCATTAACTTAATACCATCGAACAAGGGGTTTTAATAGAATTATATATCAACAAAATCAGGTGTTTCCTGGAAATAACCTGAAATAAAGACAACCAATGTTATTTAAAACTACCGGTATAATGTTATATATATATATATATATACTCACATATACAAATCAATAGCATTCACAATGGAACAAAAAACATTTTTTGTTTTCATCATCATCATCAACTCATGGCGGAAAATGTCTGTGGTGGCTCTCAAACGCGTTGGGGATATTCCTTCTATAAAGACAAGATCCAAACGCAGGTGTCAAACCAGTCAGCGATCATGGTTCTTCTAATAGACAAGATCCAAACGCAGGTGTCAAACCAGTCAGCAATTATGGAGAATCAGTTACACGTTAGAAGTTGAGTACTTGAATACAAAACGTTTCAGCTCCTACTACCTTTTATTGTCTGCAGCCAGTTGTGGGAAGGCAGTCACCCTTAATACTTAGAGATAAAAATAACCTTAAAGTAGAAATAAACCACCCTAAATTTTTACATTTGTAAAACTCCCAACATCTACCCTTTTAAATATTATAAGATGTTTAATAAGGCAAACCACCCGAACAAATAAGCAAAAATATCACTGTGGTAGAAAAAACCATCCTATATATCTACAATTTATAAGACTCCCAACCCTCACCTTTTTGTTTTTTAAAAATTATTACAAAGTGATGTTAAACAGAACTAAAGACCCTTACCTTAATAGTTCTGTAATAATTACTTAAACTCCCATCCTTATCCCTTTCTCTTGAAAAATTTGTTCAAATATTAAGGGTGACTGCATTCCCACAACTGGCCGGAGACAGCGAAAGTTAGTAGGAGTTGAGACGTTGTGGGTTCAAGCACTCAACTCCTAACCTTTAACTAATTCACCATAGCTGCTGAATAGTTTAACATCTGCAGAGGCGTCGGAACCCGGGAGTGATGTAGCACCCCCGCTTTTACATATTTAACTTATATAGCAACTGTAAGTTATATTTTTATAATAATTTCCTGGGAGCCCCCCCCCCCCAGATTGAGCTGCCTTTGGCAACACGGGAGCTGCTTTTAGTAGCTCCTTATACTTTCAATCAAGCATTCCTTCCTACAACACTGATCTACGTTTGGATCTTGTCTGATCGATGGAATATCCCAAACGCTTTTAGAAGCTATGACCACAGACATTTTCCGCTATGAGTTAATAATGACGATAAGGAGTGGTAATGAAAAAAAATGAATGTTTTTAATCTGTATTAATTTAATTATTGTCATATAGGGCTGATTTGATCACCATTTTACAATTAACATACATTACAATATTAGAATTATTGAAATTTGAAATCAACGTATTCGCTTGCTAATACAAACACCAACACAATTTCTCAGTAACACGAAATAGCAACGTCACCAGGATTTAGGTGGTACTGACAAAAAATCAACGTATTTGAAAATGCCAACATGATACAAAGAGAATGTATTAATGAAAGTCAATGATAGAATAACAAAATGTTTCTTTTTCAACAGCTTACAGAATAAACTCGATAAACATAGTTAAAGTGCATAAAGGATTTAAAACTCTTATAAGACAAACTACCTCAAATTATATATATAATCATCAAGCTTAATATTCGTGATAAAAATTACACTAGACTGCAAGTTTTTTTTTTTGTAATCCTCTTAGCCAGGAGGCTTTCAGTTCGATACATAACACAACTTAAATAAATGTCCAAAGATACAGATTTTGAGTAGATTGTTTATTTTTATTTAACTTTTTTACGACGTAACTGTCTCTACTTTGTGAAATACTGCGCGAGCATTTTGTTCCAATTTAGAAAACATATAGGGTGACACCTGTATTTTGATCTGTTTAGGTTTTAGTTCACGAATAATTAATGCCTCTTATATTTTTCTTCTATTAATGTTGCCCCCAGTGGCACAGCGGTATGTGCTAGAAACCGGGTTTCGATACCCGTGGTAGGCAGAGCACAGATAGCCCATTGTATACCTTTGTGCTTAACTGCAAACAAACAAACAATCTATTAATGTTGTTCTCACTGCATAATATTTTAAAGTTGTTAATATTAATTGGATGCTGATTTGTTCGAAAAGAGTTAAAAAAACAGTCCACTCAAAAGCTGTATTTTGGACATTAATTTAAAGTGTATAGTGAATTTCCTCTTCTCACAACATAACACATCTTGTCATCTGCACTAATTAAGAGTAACGTGAAAAAACTGTAGTCTAGTGTAAGTTTTATCATGAATATTTATAATTATTAGATATATATATATATATATATATATGTATACTTAATTTTTCTATTATATTTATTAGATATATATATATACTCATGTACTTAATCACTTCAAGAAATTTTCTCACAGATATGCAAGCAAACATATGTACACACACATACACAAACGTAAATATATACACTTTTTATTAATAAATAAATAAATAAGAAATACACATTGAAAACCTTTTCTGACATGTAATAGAACCTGAATTTCGGACAAAAGTTTCATGGGACAGTGTTTAACTACGAGAATGGTCTGGCGAAACTCATTTTACGCCCGACTCACATTGGTCATCGTCCAGAATTAATGTTGGAACTGTTCCATAAACCAGCACTTGGAAATTTTGTCCGAAATTCAGGTTATATTTTATATTAGAAAAATGTTTTTAATATTAAGAATAAGTTATTAAACCAAGTAGCAAACTATTGAGAGTTAGCATCACAAATGTAGCAAAATGAATTTTATGGAAGCCACAATAGCCAGTATTCACTTCAAGGTCCATATAGCCAAGAAAGGTTTTTTGTAGATTCATATTTTACGAGACTAGAGACGAATCCAAAGAATTTTTAAAATGATGATGGTACTGCTGAGCCTCAGTTATCTTTAGATAAAAATCAGGTTAGTATTAGTGTTAATACTGCTGAAAAACACGACAAACTTAAAAATAATGAAGTTGTTGGAAAAATATCGGTGAAAGATTATCCTCCAAAAAAGAGCTGTTGATATTGAGAAGGAAGAATACCTTGGCAAGTTAGACATGTTTGGCTCTCAAAAAATAAAATAAAACAAGTATATCATGCTGAGAAGATGTCAGCACACCTTTCTCCAGCAATTTATCATCTTCCGGAAAATTAATTGAATATTCAACCAGAGTCCACAGAATCTATAATGCTCGATGCATTTTCTTGCAATCATGTTGATCTTAAAGAAAAAGAGCAAAATCTTCTCTAAATGACACGTACTTTGAAACAATTATAGCAGGACGTAGTGTAGATGCTATCTTTGGAATTTTGTTGCTTGAATTTGTTTCTACAGGTTTCAGAAATGAATTTTCAAAAACACCTTGAATGAAATTTTAAAAAATTAAAAGTCGTGGCTTTTTTTATTCATTTATTTATCATCGCTTGAGTTGTTCCGATAGTATTTATTATTAATTGTTGTATAGTGATTCAGACGAGGTACAGTATATTGTTTACTCTGTTTATGATGTCAGAAAAACACGTAGGTTCAAGAAGTCTTGACAGAAATGAATAAAAACCCTATAACCCGAACGCTTTCGAAAGGTGGACCCTTCTTCTTCAGAATGGATCCCAGTTTGCCCCTGAAGAAGAAGGGTCCACCTTTCGAAAGCGTTCGGGTTATAGGGTTTTTATTCATTTCTTCTTTACTACGTTGTTATGGTAGTTTTTAAACTGTCCCTCTGTTACTAATCGTATCAATCATATAAAATCTGACGAATGCTCTAACAAAGAAGCCGAAACACTTTAACATTAAAAGAATACGAGTCTCTTTTAATCAGTAGTTTTATACCACGTTATAAGTCTAAATGTATATTTAACTTCTGCATGGTTGTAGCCCCCAGTAGCACAGTGGTATGCCTGTGGACTTACAACGCTTAAATCCGGATTTCGATACCCGCGGTGGGCAGAGCGCAGATAGCCCATTGTGTAGCTTTGTGCTTAATTACAAACAAACAAGCATGGTTGTATCGTGCAAATCTATGTGCATAACTATTATGGTTCAAATTCCGTTTTTGTACTATTCAGTTGTTATAGCTTTAATTTCATTATATTTATTGTAGTCACGTATTAAAAAAAAATCAATATATTTTCCCTCAAAATATACGTAGCTTACAAGGAAAAATATATTAAGGTTTAGATTAAGAGGGACATGCAAAGAACATGTGATAGGATGCCGCAACACCAAATGGCCTAATATTTTTTCCACAGTGTTTTAAAAGAGTTTTTTGGACGGATATAACTGCAAGTCGCAACATAATATACTGATTTGTTAAATGATACGTCATCCAGTAAATAAACATAAATACACATAAAGAAATCTATAAATATATTTGCGATCTTACTATAAAGTTTCTGACGTGAAAAACACTGGTATTCAATCATGTATATATCTTTTCTTGATATTTCCAGTAATTGTGGTCTTGTTGTTATTCATTTTGTTGAATACAACTAGATCTGTGATTGCGTATTCGGTACGTACTGCTAATGATGTACATGATCTTATAGTCTTATTATTCTTTGTTTGTTTGTTTCGATATTCGCGCAAAGCTATACGAAGGCTATCTGCGCTAGCCGTCCCTAATTCAGCAGTGTAAGATCTGTGATTGCGTATTCGGTACGTACTGCTAATGATGTACATGATCTTATAGTCTTGTTATTCTTTGTTTCGATATTCGCGCAAAGCTATACGAGGGCTATCTGCGCTAGCCGTCCCTAATTCAGCAGTGTAAGACTAGAGGGAAGGCAGTTAGTCATCACCACCCACCGCCAACTCTTGGGCTACTCTTTTACCAACTAATAGTGGGATTGACAGTCCCATTATAACGCTCCCACGGCTGAAATGGTGAGCATGTTTGGTGGGACGGGGATTCGAACCCGCGACCCTCAGATTGCGAGTCTAGCGCCCTAACCACCAGTTCTATTATTGCTAACATTTATACTTTTACAGAAGATACATCTGCAGTAAACTGATGATGGTTTTTAATCAGGAAGTTCGTTTTATTAGTAAACACGGTTGAACGTGTAGATGTCCCGTTTGCTTTTTGGGTAATATCGTTATTACCAACCCAAAGAAAGTAAAGGTGATAAGAATATTTAAGGCCTTAAAATATCTTAAAACACATAATAATAATAATATTCAAATCTCAGTGGTTCATTCTCTCAAAAGTGGTCCGTAACCCTTCGTAAAAGAATAAAAGGAATTAAGCCTTGTAGCACTGCGATTTTTGTTCTTGTCTGTAACATATTCTACACAAAAATTATCTAGTAAACGAAATGCTTTGTAAATAAATTACTGATACTTTTGTTATTATGTGGAAACCGAGCTTACACGTGATAACCATGCATGAAAAAGACCTCATTAAGATTATACACAAACTGTTTTATTTTCATAACTGTCTTCAAAATATAAATTGTAAACGATTGAAAAGCCTCCCCGTAGCACAGCGGTATTGTCTGCGGACTTACAACGCTAGAATCCGGGTTTAGATACCCGTGGTGGGCAGAGCACAGATAGCCCATTGTGTAGCTTTGTGCTTAACTTCAAAAAGAAAAACGATTGAAAAAAGGGAATAATCATGTTTCACATGGTAATTTGATTCTCCATTCTAGTATATAAAAGTGCTTACTACCTAAATTTTTCATTATCTTACTACAGATATTCTTCAAAAGTAAGTCACATGAACAATACTGCAAAGCTATATACATTGATTCTTTTCCGACATATATCATCCCCCGGTAGGACAGCGGTAAGTTTACGAACTTACAACGCTAAAATCTGGGGTTCGGTTCCTCGCAGAGCAAAGAGCCAAACGTGGTTTTGCTCTAAAACAAATATATTATGAACAAACGATTTCACAACCTCGTTGTGGCAACTACGTTTTAGCCATTAAAAGTATTAAATACCAGAGTATCAAATACTTTTCTCACGGATTTATGGCGGAAGAGAATAGAAGTACCCCTTTATTTATTTATTTTTTTCATTGCTGATAAAACAGTTTGAGAAATTTCAAGCTCGCGCGGGAATTACAGCAGAACTAAATATAATACACGAGATCAGTTACGTCTTTAAACACTTTTATAAATATTGTTGCGTTAGCAGAGGTCACGTGACTAGTATCACGCCACGTCTTTCTCGAACATTCACGTCCTTTCCTTAAATCTCGGGATCCTTCTAGATATAGTGTAGTCTTGTATATATAAGACGGTCTGCTGTACCGTACAGCAGTTA
>NW_013665655.1:594025-596982 GCF_000517525.1 Limulus polyphemus | reverse complement strand
GAATTATAGCGTTTGTTATAGCGCGACTGTTGAAATTAAGTGTATCGCAAAGTTATATTCAGAGAGACTAAACCAGTTTTATTTAAGAAAGGACTTGTGTCGCTAAAGTTTCGTCGGAACGAATTTACGGAAAATTAACTAACAATATATTATAAATGTATGAGCGTCTTGATTGGGATTTTATTTTAACAAATCGTTTAAAGAATAGTTTTGCACATATACTACATATTTAAACAAAGCTTATACATCTGATAGACGGTCTTTTGTTGTCATTGTTCTTTTATGTCAGACCTAAATACTGTAAGCTCTAAAAATAAATTGAAAAAATAAACAAATGATACTGATATACATTTTCTTTGTTTGAAGTTAAGCACAAAGCTACACAATGGGATATCTGAGCTCTGCCAACCACGGGTATTGAAACCCGGATTCTAGCGGTGTAAGGCCGCAGACATACCGCTGTGCCACTGGGGGGTCTGATATAAATGTCCACAAATAACTTTTTTCTTTCTAAACTGGAACTCCGAATTTCAGACGAACACTATTCCTTGAATTTACTTATTGATAGCTTATACAAGATGAAATATTAAATTTAAGAAATTGCGCCGTAAAAGTTATTTAACTTAATTTACTCTTAAACTTGATAGTAAGGTAGGTACAAAAGGAGCCAATATTTTTAATCTAAAATTAATATGATAATAAAAATCGATTAATTACTACAAATCTATCACATAGTTTTAAAAATGGTTATTTAAAAAAATATAATTATTTATTTATTTACCACAGTAAACAGTTTACTAAATATTCATAAACTTACAATTGAAAGACTGTCCTTTATCATCCGACCCTTTGTTCTTAGATTTCTTTAACGGCATTTTGACTGATGTTTGATTCCCTGGCAAACAGAAATCCTTTTTAGCAATTGACGTTTGAGAATTTAACCTCGAAGTCTGTCTTAGGTTTTCCTTCCTTGAGGGATAGCTTTTTTATTTAACTGTTCATCAAAATAAATCCTCACCACACTACAATATTTTCATGATCACTGACAAAAAGTCGATCTTGTAATCTTTTAGCGTTAGTCAAAGAAGGATCAAGGAATGTAGAAGATGAACCTTCAACTGACACACTACGTGAGCAATAGCTTTGTTAGTCGTAGAAAAAGTTTGAAATATCTTTTCTATGGAATCGTATGTTAGTGCTTGACTTCCCCTGTAAAAAATACAAATATTGAACATTTTAAACGATATATTTGATATAAAAGAAAATTGCTAGTTATTTATAACCATTTTACTAGCTTCATAAGTTTATGCCAAACACTTAAATCATAAATAAGATAATCAAGTATGTGCTCTGAAAGAGCATTGTTTTATTTAAACTTAGAATTACCGATTGTGTCCATGGACCCCATCTGACTTTTAAAATATTTGTTTATCCAATTGCTTGTAGGTCAATTATTTTGTTTGCCATAGGGTCTTTAACAACATATGAGTCACACAAAATATATAAACAACAACGCCATCAATATCGCAATAAATCCCACTAATTACTGCTGGTGTCTTCTATATATATTTTGTACAGAAAATGAGTGATTCTATACATTTTTCTTCCTTTTTACAGTGTGTTGCAACAAGCAAACACATAAAATGACATAATATAATGCAATATGCGATAACTAATTAATTAATATTAAGACATTTTTCTTATTGCTTAATAGTGAGTCATTTTTCACGTGCATAACAGGCTAGTACTTTTAGTGTGAAATTCATTGAAATTTCAGTATTCTACTTAATATTTTCTCTAACAATTATGCAGTGAGTAAAATGAGTTCCAGAGCCAAAAGTGTGAAAGGAAAATTATTAATCACAATTCTATGAGAAGTGAAATTAACGAAGGTAGTTTTTATGTTGATGAAAATGATAGTGACACAAGCTTTATCATAATGATATTTATAACGAAAGGTATGTTGATACTGATCAAGAACTGAAAGAGTATTTGTCAAAAAATTAGAAAGTGGTGTGGTTTAGATCAAAGAAATAGTATTCAACTAAGAAAAGATAATCTGCGAGCGTTTGCAAATAAACATCAGGTCCAACTAGTTATGCAAGAAGAAATATTGACACAGCATTGTCTGCATTCAATCTACTCAAGAAAAAAAAATGGCACTATGGAGAACGTATTGAATAAAAAAGAAAAGCTTTATCGAAGGAAAAGATAGTGTATAAACATCAATTAATTAAATAATCGAACAGCTTTGGAAAGTAGACAGTGGTAGATCAATTTTTCAACAAGCAATGGCACAGACTTTTTAAATAGATTTACTTTAATCACAAGATGCTTTGGATTTTATGATGCTGAAGGGAAAGGGAAAAACAAACAAAGGAAAATCTTGATCTTATGAAAAATATCTTCAATGGATAGGCGCAAACTCTTAAAAACTTGGACTTCCTGTAACATTTACATGCCTAATTTTATAATTCTCAAGTATATAAAGGAAGAGAAGAACGAGAGTCAAGAAAACAAAAGCAAGAAGAGAAGATTGTGTGGGAGTATGAAATGTAATAAAGTACCTTACTAGCAAGCACTAGTTGGTTAACCCTATTTTTAGTTGATAGAGCATTCTCCTGGTGTGAAAGACCCCGCGCGGAGGGCAACAAATGATCCACAAGACATGAAACAGTGGACGCAGTGTATTAATTTTTTAACGAATTTGATGTTGCGGTATAAATCTATACTATTATTCTGCTTGTTTGTATGTACGACCGTTACGCTTTCTGACCGAGAACCTGCTGCATAAGCATGCTTAGTTAGAATGTTTCCCCACGAAAAATCGCGTTTGCGCATTATTCACTCAACGACAAACAGTCTGCCTACGGAAAAGAGCTACAAAGTTCAGTGATCAAGTCGCTACAATTGCTGTATGAAACAAGAAATGACAACAAAAGGGGGATGTAAATATA
>NW_013665655.1:584585-593500 GCF_000517525.1 Limulus polyphemus | reverse complement strand
CGGAAATGTTTTGCGGGTCTCTGTTAGTCACTAGAAATGAGTTTGTTTATTGTTTATCTGTAATTAAGCACAAAGCTACACAATGGGCTATCTGTGTTCTGCCCACCACGGGTATCGAAACCCGGATTCTAGCATCGTAAGTCCGCATACATACCGCTCTGCTACTGGGGGCTTAGAAATGTGACTCTTTCAGATTGCTATCTGAAATGATCTCCGTGAAATGACACGCAGAATTATCCAGTAAATTTACTGCTCTAACTTCATATTGTCTGAATAAGGGAAGAATAGTTATGCTACTATATACTGTACACGATCAGCCGGAAATTGACAAGAATACAAGATCCAAAAAGCTCGTAATGATTATAGACTACATCAGTACAAAAACTGGAATGGACACTGCTGATCTAGTGCTAACAGGCTAGTCGTCTAAAAGGAAGGTAAATGGATGACCAGTAGTTATTTTCTATTTGTTACGTGTATGCTGACCAAATGCTGTTTTATTTTCGTGGAATCATCTTGATACCGATTGGAATAAAAGAAAATTACAAAAAATGCCTTTTTCTGAAGATGCTGGAAAAGAACTAACAAAAAAAAAAACGGTGACCAAGTACAACAAAATCCGATAGGCCGCAAAACCAAGAATTGTCATTACAAGAAAGTATATTCATTGCAAGTTCTCCCTCCCCGTAGTAGACAAAAATTACAAGATCAGATTACAAATAGCAGAATTTTGTGTGTAAAGAGAATTTCAAGATATTAAGTGACAGTTTGATGGGTTATAACGATTTGTTGAGTTTTTAGTTGTTGATGTTGCTATTTCCATACTACTTTCATTTTTTAATTCTTCAATTAAATTTTTGCAGCTTTATAATATTGCATATTATTGTGTAGCAAACTAAGCAATAATATGAAAAAAACAAAATATTTAGAAAACTATAAACAAAATTATTTCTCATATGTAAATGTATAGAGTCAACATTGTTTGTTTGTTTTTTCGACCAAATCTACATTCGGCTGTTATGTCCACAGCGAAGAATCAAACCCCGGTTTTCAGCGTTGTAAGTCCGTAGAATTACCGCTGTCGAGCTCAACATAGATCCATGAAGTCAATATTGATCTCACTGGTAGTGAACGGTACAAAATTAAATTTAAGTTGAGGGTTAACAAATAAATAACAAAAGCTGCGTTTATACACCAGTGATTCCCAAATTCTTGGGCCCGGCATGACAGGTAGTTAGGGCGCTCGACTAGCAATTGCAGGTCACGGGTTCGAATCCCCGTCTCACCAAACATGCTCGCCTTTTAGCCGTAGAGGCATTATAATGTGACGGTCAATCCCACTATTCGTTGGTAAAAGAGTAGCCCAAGAGTTGGCGGTGGGTGGTGATGACTAGCTGCCTTCCCTCTAGTCTTTCACTGCTAAATGAGGGATGGCTAGCGCAGATAGCCCTCGTGTAGTTTTGCGCGAAATTCTTAACAAATCATATGAAACCCAAAATCTGAGGATCCCTAGATGTGAATAAAAAAATTTTGAGGCCCCCCAACCTATAACTTTAGCACTGTGATTGAAAAACAATGCCATAGTAAAAACAAATATCATCTCCTTTCGACTACTGTATCATTTAATTAATTCGACATGATTTTTATCAGCTTATTGTTTATTTAGAGTTAAAATTAATTCCCCCGTCTTTGTTTTCGGACTAATCTGCGGAAACTTTGGGAAACACTGTTATATACTATTCTTTTACAAAGCACTTATATATTTTTTAACTATTTCAAGATTTACGTATTCGCTAAAACTATTTAAACTGGCAAACCACAAACTTTTATAAACAGCTTTGTACTTGGGCGGATATATGACAAAAATGTTTACTTTCGGCAGAAAACTCGTATAAAAGGGTTATAAGATATGCTAATGCCAAAACTTTAAGGAAGCAGGTTGTCAAACAAAAGCTTCCGTCTGAAATAATAGGCGGATCGTAAAGGGATGAAGTGGACATACATACCCCCCTCTCCATTTTTAAAGCTGTTCTCTATTCACTTGAGGAGTGTCAATCGAATAGAGAAGAGCTCTAAAAATGGAGAGCTGTTCTCTATTGCCTCTCCTCACCTATGGGACAAATGTATTTATTCTTTCCAGTTTCACAACGTATTTATGTTCTCATTTACAAAATTCTGGATCCGTCTATGGAAATTTGGGCCCAGTGAAAGTGGATGTCTTTCCTTTCAAGAATTTTTGAAATATCAAGATATAAGACGGTGAATTATCAATGTCTGAGACGCTTACACTGACAAATATTCAAAAATAACTTTTATATATATTTTATGAAAAAAACTAGGACACGTACATCAAAATGACAGCCCACTATGGTTGATCTCTGCATACTTAAGTATCGATTTCACGACTTGCTGACGCACAAAAATTTCAGCTCTAAAAATTCTTTTTGACTAGGTTCAGAGCGAAATCTCCGGTGTAATTTTCTGTGAGTTAACATTCAAGTCACATTTACATCCCGCTTTAATATAACTGCGTAAGTCCAAAAGTGTTGTATTATTTAACTTTATATTTGTCATGCATGGCATCTGTTTGTGTCCATTGCCATTCTTTGTATAACCAAAATTTCTACAAACTCAATATTCAATCAAAATATTTTCGAATCGAACTTACATGATCCTCAGTTTTTAGATGGAAGTTTTGTTCTGATAAGTTGATTTCCCAGTTTTTCGAAATCAGTATATCTTAAAACCTTTATATACCAATTTCATGATTTCTCTCATATGTCAATATCTCCTGCCACTTTTTGTTAGATATCCACTAAGCTATTGATATGCAAGGCCAATATTTTAGTTTTAATGTCTTTATAGTAGAAAAAGTGAAATTATGGTAGGTTTTCATCAGATAATTCACATTGTCGTCAAAATACCACTGTTGTATTATCTAAACCAATATATTATATCAAATTAAAGCATTTTAAGAATTTTATGTTTAGGCAAAAAGTAATATAGAGATTTTATATTACTAGGAAGTCCAAAGAATTCTAAAAAATACTGATGCATAATTTGGAACATCTGGAAGCTTTCTAAGGATTTTTTAGAGCTGATGAAATACTTCTGACTTGTTAAGATTACCCTGTGTTATTGATTTCTTTCTATATCATTTCACCTATTCCGAGTGCATTAGAAACAATAATAATCTTAACACACTTTCAATTGTTAATAATTATATTACAGGTTTCTTTTCTTTTCACCAAAGGTAAAACTGAAAATATATTCTATGACGTAGTGGCCTAATGCTTTCTTTGATTCGCCGCCTCTTTGCTGTGAACTGCAGTTTCGCCCTTTCAACGCTCATCAGCACGGCCTAGGTCAACAAACCAAAGAGACACAATTAGGCCTTTTATATTGGTGATACATATATAAGATTTATGGTATGTTTGAGCTTTTTAAAACTCACCATAGAGTAACCTAAGTTAATTTAGATGTGGGAATAATATTATGGCATTGCCCTCTTTACGTCTTAGATTATATGTTGGTGAAAAGAAAGGAAATCTGTAATATAATCATTATAAAGTTGGTCCGCTGTATAATATCGAAGAATTAATTAGACGCAATGTCACAATGTTATTCACACACACCTAAACTAATTTAGATTTCTATACGGTGAGCTAAAAAGGTACAAAAAAACCAAAAATATTACCTACTTTCAACTGCCGCAAAGTAGAGGTGCCACACCTCCAAATATCACCGAAACTTTGTCATTTGTTGACGATAACTAATAACATGACTATTAAATTTGATATTATTTTATTTAAACCAGCTACTTAAAGAGTAACTGGCTATACACTATAAAATGCTTAGATAATTATAAATGGCATTTTCTTATCATATGTATTTATCATTCTCTGCGTAATCACAAACTGAATTTATAAAATGTACGTGTACTGTGAGATGTTTATATTGTATACACTAAAATAAACTGCCTTCTAAAACATAATTTTCATTTATGGTCAAACAACTATATCAACATATAAACGTTTGAGATGCGCCAATTATCTTACAGGTAAAAATAATAACAGTACGAAAGGTAAAACATATTATGAAAACTTGACTGATTAATGAGACTGTACATAATGTAAAAACAGAGAAACCTAATATTTATTGATATCAGACAACAAGTCAAATAGGACAAATACACAAAAAGTCGGATTGTCGGAGAAATTCTGAATAAAAGTGAGAGAGCTAATCACTATATAGAAATCAAAGTAGAGTCATCTCTCCAAAATTACTGGTTGTCCACGTTAATTTATCACTTAAAAATAGGAAGAACATAACCTCCAGCTATTAAGACATTTCTACACAGTTGGTCGCTAGAGAGACCAATGACGGAAAATTTAATGAATCTCAATTGATTCAATCCAAACGTCCTTCCATTACCAGGAACAATGTCTGGACCTTATAATACCTTTTTTTTTTTAGCTTTTACCATTATAATCAGCGACTCTAACCCATTTAATAATACTTTTAGCACGTTTCACGTGTACTGTTCCCTTATATTGTTATAGTTCTATTTTATTTTCGGTTACTCTAATTTAAAATCAGTTTGATACCTGTGACGTTCATTGACCCTTGAACTTTTATCTGAAGTCGTTTGTCGTCTTCATTGAGAATAGAAATTCATCCACACAAATAAATATATATAATACTATGACCACCCAATGAATTGTCAACACATATTAATATTTGTGTGGTTTAATTACCCGTTTGCCTTTACTGTATGTTTATACTGCATTGCCGGTGTAGAATAGGCATCCCGCACATGCCTAAAGTTATGCATTTTTTACGCGAGAACTTTTTCTTGAGACACCGTAGGAGTAATTTTATCCAATCAGAGATAGCCTTACTTAGTTCAAATCCGAGTTCCGTAAAGATGTCGTCCCGGGCTTTCAAGAAAACGAAAATCAAAAGAAATCAAACAAATATCGTCACTTTCTTCGGCCCAGTTCCAGAAAAGAACAATAATGATAACGATCCACGCATACAAAAAAAAAAAAAAAATTGATCGTGACCAACAGCTTCAGTATACCCACTAAAATAAGTTTAATACTTTTAAGTGGTGTGGCTAATGCAATGAAATTTACATTAGCCACAGTGGCTAAAGGATTTATGTGGAAAGAGTGAAAAGAGGTATGCCGTTGTCGACGGTTATCATGCCAGCTGCCCCCAGTAGCACAGCGGTGTGTCTGCGGACTTATAACGCTAGAAACCGGGTTTCGATACCCGTGGTGGGTAGAGCACAGATAGCCCATTGTGTAGCTTTGTGCTTAACTTCTAACAAAACAAACACAAAACAAATCATGCCAGCTAATGTTTCTTGACATCAAAGCAATACTTCTGCATTCCCATATCTTTCGAACAGAAAACATGTTTCATGTAAAATGTTTGATGCTGAAGGATGTCAGTTTCATAATTTTTGCAGCTATTCTTGAAACTGGACAACAATGTCATTTAATTAAATTAAACGAATGACAAAGCATGTTTTAATAAGTCAACTAGGACCCCTTACTGATGTCAATGTGAAGTAAAATCTATATATTGTCAATTAATGGATTTCATCACCCCCATTAGGAGTCAAAAACTGTATTACATTTGAGACAAATCTGTATGTATGTAAATAAATATATGCATGTGTGTGTGTGTGTGTGTGTGTGCTCGAAAATAAAACTAAGAAGATTTAAAATAACTTGGGTTTATCTTACTGAAACTTCAAATAAATAAATGAAATTAATCTTTCAACACGGCGTAACATAAAAAAAATATTTCATATGCAATGCGAAATCTTGTTCTGTAAAGCGTGACTGTGAATCAATGTGAAAAAAGTATACAAAATATCAGTTCGTATGAAGATATGCCTCTCCACTAAACAAAAAAAACACAAAATAAACGTCACTAGGATTAGAAATTGTATTCTACATAGCATAGTCTATTGTATATATTATCAGTAATACTGTAGGTAATATTACAGGTACGCTATTGATGTAGCCCTTAATAATCGTTCAAACATTATAATGCAAAACACTTAATTTTCACCAATAGTATTAAAACGTTCAAAACATTACAGACAGACTAAGGATTAAAAAAAAAGAGATGCCTTTTAACCAAGAATGCATATGAATTATCACACCGTTGAGGACAATATTTTTATAACTTTAATGTTTTTGTCAACTATGGGTAGTTAGTTTTTAAAATGAGTAATGATTAGGAAAGTCTATAAATTACACAAAAATTAAGGCCTCTGTAGAATCTCGAAGCTTCCTGTAATACGTAGAAAACTAGTACATTATAAACATACCAGACTGAGTGATTTAGGCATAATTAATTAGTTCAGAGTCAGTTATTTAGTTAGACAGTTAGAATTAGTATGTATGCTCGTCAGTTTGTCAGTCAGCGTGTTTGTTGTCGACCGATTACCAAAAAAATTATCGCAAGTTGGACATAGATTAGTTTAAGAATTTTTGTTGAAATATTATTTGTGATGTTAGGCATACTAGTGGACATAGACTGTAGTGAACGTTACTGAAGAAACAAATAGATTGGTTATCGTAACATAATAATCCAACAGAACTCGCCAAATGATATAATACGTTGTAAAAGTAGTGTCTGAAGTGGGATTACTTTGGTAAAAATAAAATAGAACTTCGACTGAACTTTAAGATGATAACAGGAGTAAGAAGTCACAACGGAAATCTGCAACCAAAAAGATATAGTGCATTAAAAGAAGTTCAGGAAAAAAAAGTAATAAAACTGACATTACAAGAAATAAAGATCAAGAGGTAAGATATTGGAATTTAAGAAAGAGGATAAAAGAAGGAGAAGCAATATTTAAAGAAGAATTAAAGAACAAAGACGAGACCCACAAAGCTTTGAAATGTACAAAGAAATGTACATAAAAACTATAATGTCAAAAATTGAAGAAGTACAAAAAGAAATCAACGAGTTAGAAAATGTCATAAATGACAAGGTAAAATATTTGGAGAATGAATTGGTAAATGCAAAGATCAAACCAGTTACACCTCTTTTTGCATCTGGCCAAGAATTCCAACATAAATCATTTACTATAAAATATGGAACAGGAAAAACTATCTAAACCTGTTACCACTGATGCAATGTCATCTACAACTCCAGAAAATAAACTGTGCCATTTTGCTGTATTTCTATTTGGACTATATAATACACCTGCTGCATTTCATATAACTAAAGAAGTATAATCTCTAAGAACTACCCAGGAATATGTCCTCATTTACTTGGATGCATAATCACACATGGGAAGATCTTTCCTTAGTTCATTAAAATGTTTATGAGGGGCTGCGGAAAGTTCTTGAAAAGTTCTGAGAAAAGAGAACATTAAGGTGAATTCCAAGGAGTGTGAAGTATTCCAGCTTCAAACTAACATGGTCCAACACTAAAATCAATAATGCTTAGACCAAAATACAAGTTTCAAATTAATTAGTCAGTGGATCAAGAATAGTTCAAACAAATCCTCTTGGAAAACAGTCACTCTATACAGCCTAAAGACAAAGATGTACTGGGAATAGCAGGATTAATTATGCATGTCAGAGATCTGTAGATAATTAGTGTAAATCATGTGATCTGTGCTGTGGGTGAAAAAGTCTTTGAAAGTAAAGAACCACTTGAGAGTTGCTGTCAATGTGTTTGGTCTTCTGCCACAGAGTAATAGGTGGAATAAATACATCATGTTTGATAGGCTAGAAGCACATGCTGTTCCTAATCTGGAAGCAGAACTCTAGCATGGAAATTCTCCAATGAATTTATTTCTGGATTTGTGGTGTTTACGAAGCCTCACTCGGATCAGGGATGGAATTTCAAATCAGTCTTATCTGTAGAAATGTGTCAGATCCTAGGAACAAAACAGACCAGGACAACAGCCTTTCATCATCTTTGGATAGAATGGTGAAGCGATACAAATTACATATTTAAATCAGTTAGTCATTCATATGGATGAACATCAGAAAATGTGAGATCAAAATCTTCCACTACTACCAATAAATTATCAAATGGGAGCCATGAAGATACAGGCAATACACCATCATCACTGATGTTTGGGAAAAAACTCAAAGCACCACTGGACCTTCGGTATTCACATTCTGTGGAGAGCTTTTAATGCCATACATGACTAACTTGTGATAGAATGAAAAGTCTTGATGATGTTAATGCTCAACATTGGTTACATGATATAGCTGCACAAGGGAACGAACCCTAAAGTTAAGCTGGTGTTTGGAAATAATTTATGATGTGGTTTATAGAATACAGAAGGACAGGTGGTCTAAGACAAAGATCATCCACTATGATCGTCTTTTGAAGTATGCTGGTGAGAGAATGGTAAATAAGGTAACAAAAAATAAGAATTTGCAAGAGGAAAGTTAACCTGCTGAAAAGTCAAGGATTTCTACTGAGACAAACTCCAGAGGATCATCATGGATAAAGCTACCAGTGGATTCACTCAACCACTTACCTAGAGAGAATTCCCCCAATGACGGGACAGCAAGTGATGATACGGGAGAAGAGGTCGTACCATCTGCATACACAAACTAGGAATAGAAAACCATCAAAAAGACTTGGTAAAATCACAGTAAAATAAGATATTGATAATATTGTTTGGCCATTGGGAATTTTTATTATATATTGTATACTGTATAAACAAATTACATCAATAAGATATTATTACGTCTCCGTTCGTTAGTTGATTTTCCGTAACTTCGTTCCGACGAAACTTTAGCGACACAAGTCCTTTCTTAATAAAACTGGTTTATTCTTTCCGAATTCAACTTTACGATACACTTAATTTCAACAGTCGCACTATAACAAACGCTATAACAACAAACGTTAACTTCAACAAT
>NW_013665655.1:582682-583798 GCF_000517525.1 Limulus polyphemus | reverse complement strand
AAATGTCCTGGACCGTGATAATGCCAAAGCCTGTTGGCATGCAACACTTTTGGCTTATCTCGCCGACCACATTTTACCCAGAAAATCACGTCTGAGAGACGATCCACTATGTCATATGGGCCTTCCCATGGAGAAGACAACTTAGGAGACTTCCCTTTGGTCTTCCTGGGATTATACAACCATACTTTGTCTCCAGGTACAAAGCTGACTTCAGTAGATCTCTTATCATAAGTTAACTTCATCGAAAGTCCTCTTCTTGTTGGGAGGGGTGTAATTTTATTTAAAATTGTGTTCTATCATAAAGAAATGGTTGTTGTACATAACACAGTTATTTTCCTGATTGTCTGAATCTTGAATATCCAAAATGAATGTTTTTATGTTTGTGGTATAGTGCCATTCAATAGACGGCGCTACATTATATTTAGTATTTCGGTCACATAAACAGATACATATTTTAAATGCTACGACCATTACAGTAAGATTACACTTCACTTTATATTTACCAAACAATTCAAAAAAAGTCCGCCCAACATGAAAAACGTATAACAAACTACGTGTAAAGTGTTGACAGGGTTGGAAGTAATAGATTGCTTTAATAGAATTTAAGAAGTTTCAAATTCTAACTAAAATATTTACACGCCTATACTTTTACTTCTCTGGTGATGTTTAATTCCTGAAATTAAGCTATTCATTGTTAACAATATGACAAATCGTAAGCTTTTGCCTTTTTTTAAAACGTTGGCAATAAGCTTAAGTGTTTAATTATAACGTTGGAAGAAGACCATATTTCTTCATAGTTCCTGCTTATCTCTCTTTGGTTAACTTGTGTTCAGGGTTACTGATGAGGAGTGATATTCTCCGAAACTAGTAGTATAACCCAATAACACAGGTTGATCAATTTGTAGATTGAACTGGACCTCCCTTGAACTTAGACTTCGAGATTAAACAATTTTCGGAATACTAGGTTTATCTATTTTATTAGGTGGATAAATAATTTTATATTAATTAAGACAGACTTAAGTTTATGATTCAAAATATCCCACTTGACTAGCTTAGGCTTAAGAATAATAAGTTAATGCTATTGTTACGTCTCGGCCTGTTAATTGATTTTCCGTA
>NW_013665655.1:574594-581833 GCF_000517525.1 Limulus polyphemus | reverse complement strand
CTGTCCATGAGTCCATCCATTCAAGCAACGATGTGTTTGAAACATTAAATGAAATGACCCAGGTTTCCTTTGTTATTCTCTTAAACACTGGCGTGTCTACCTGTTTACTTAAATGCTGAGAAATGCTCACAGCTAGCTTGTCTGCCAAAATCTGGCTGAGATGTTCTTGAAAGTTCCCCATCTTCTTCTTCTTGACGTCTTGAGATGCGTATATACTGATGAATCTGACATCCTTAAGCTACGGTGCATTTCATCATTGCCACTGTAATGATGCAATACATGATACCACACTTCTTCATCACTTACGATATTGTCCTTGGTTGCCAAACGCAATTTGGTTTTTTTTCAGTGTGTCTTTCCAGCTTGAAGGCTCATAACTAATTTATAATTCCACTGAATTAAAATGAGCAGTAAGCTGCTCCACCTGATGATGTTATAACGAAATGTGCTGAACAGACGAAAACCAGGAGCAAAAGCAAGAGAGGCTAATATCCAGAAACAGAACTTTGAAAATTCCCAACTTATTTACTATGGCAAAACAAATACTGGCTTGTTGTGTTTTCAGGGACAGTTTGAGATTTCGTGTTTTTCTCGGTATACTACACATCTTGGGTGTGATTTGCAGGCAGCGGCTACATGATCATATTGATGACAGTTGAAACACTAAGTATTGGAATTGCAAAAGCATTTTTTCTTCAATGATGTATTTGCTACACCATAAAATTATATCATTTATCGGATTTTTATGTTGTAATAATTCTAATCATAAACAAGCTAACGCTTAGCCAGTCTTCTATTTGAAAGCGCCTGCGGTAACGCCACTACATGGGATGAGTAATCTAGGTTTACCACAATTTCCAAAGTATTTACTTTGCAACTGCACTGTCTAGCAAAAGTAACAGAGCAATAATAAGAAAATAGAATATTTTGATTTACTGAACCACAATGTGATACATAATGTAATGTATCAATGTGAAATGTTGTTCTATAAATGTTTAACTATAAAGCTGCCAACAGAGATCGTTTCTAATGCAAGATGTGTATTGTGAATAAATTTGCTTGATTGTGTAGAATATTCGCTTAAACTTACTCAAGGACTATCTGCGCCTAGCCGTCCGTACTTTTGAAAGTATAGATTCGAGGAAAGATAGGTAGTATACAGCACCCACCGCCAACCCTTGGGGTACTCTTGTCTAACCAATAGGGAGATTTAACCATATCTCTTATATTGCACATCTCCCACCCAAATCGCGGATGGCGTTTTTGCGACAAGAAACCACCCATAATTCACGCGTTATGGTGTGAATTATGGTGTTACTTGGAGAGAACTTTCTTATTTTTTATTTGTGTGTGCTGCGATGCGTAAGTGTCTGTTTATACACATACAAACGTTCATATATATTTATAGATAGATGTGTTTCAATGAATATGCTAGTGTGTAGACGCTTCGCTTCTCTGTGGATATTTGAAGTAGCTGCTCTTGTTTAAATACTTTCAACAGAAATTTACTGAGAATGAAAATAAAGTGTTTCTGTGTGTCTGTCGCCACGTGCCCTGCTACAATTCGTGCATGGAAACACACTTCGGTGTTGTTCACTGCTCCACTGTTCAGTCGTGTTGCTATATATAGTTCGAGGTCGGACGAAAATTGGCCAGGTTGAGTGATGCCAGTAGCAATAGCATGCTTTCTCATCGATTTTTGTTTCCCAGTTAACGTCTTTCAAGTGCCGGTGTTCGGTATACAGATAAGGCTGTTATTTTACACTTACAATGCTGACACACATAGATAAGTGTGTGTGTGTGTGTTACGTGGAAACATACGTCATTAAAAGACAAATTGGTAAATCACATAAAGTGTACAAAGAAATCAAATGTATATCTTTTGTAACAGTTTGTTTGTTGTTAAGAGCAAAGCTACACAATGGGCTGCATTTTAGCGTTTTAATTGTAACCGACATACTGGTTGTTTTATCAATGTACTCCAGAAGTACTCTAACATATACCCGCTAATATTGTAAAAATTGTAACAATTACTAGTTAATGCTGTAAAGCATTGTTTTCCAAACTTTAAATAGCGCCCCCCCCTAACTCATCTAAGGTTCCGTTGTGCCCATTTACATTAAAACAATTTCGCAAGTGATAACAGCAAAATCACGTTTTATTTACCTTTTTAATAATGTTTTTTTTTTTTCAATGAAATAAATACTTGTAAAGCGTGAGTAAATGTGAGAGCAATAAAAAAGCTTTGAGGGGCAAAGTGGTAGCTTTGTTAGGTTTTCCTCGTCTCCAACTCTGGAAATCACTGTTATAGAGTATTGTGAAAGATATCGTTTCATATTGTAAGGCATTGTGAGAGATGTCTGGTATTACTGTAAGTTACTTCGTAGGTTTAATATTTATAGGTTAAAGTATCACACGTCTTCAACCACATTTGAGAGAACAGAGAGCTATATGTATATTTTTGATACACACACACACACACACAAACATATATATGTATATATATATATATATATACTGTTAGATGGGTGTATGAAAATCGGAGTTTTGTGTGAAAATGGATATTTTCCACATGGCACAAATTAACAGCCACATGCTTAATGATACTTCTATGTTGGAGTTATTAAACACAAATATGAAGAAACAACTTTTTCCCTGTACTAATTGGACTTGACCACAGATAGCCCATTATGTAGCTTTGTTTTAATAACAAAACAAACAAACTTGCAAATAGTACTGTTAAAATTCTTATGGTGTGAACGCTTTTCTTAAGCTGGCAACGCGTGATTATAATGAATTTTTTGTCATAAAACAAGTGTATTATGCTTATTATCTTAAACACTACATTCTTTATTCGATCCTCAGGGTTTTTCCGTGAAGAATAGTATATACTAATGTCCGTCATATCTATTAACGACGACGAGTTTCACTCAATACAAGAGCTCATCAGGCCGGCTGGAATAGAGCAAATACAATATTATATTATTTATACATCTCCTTAGAAAATACTTAAAAGCAAAACATAAAGTTAAAGTTAGTTCTAAATAACAAAATGAAGACAAAAACCCCCAAAACAAAAACAAATGCACAGACACGATCGTTACAGAATACATTCGTCCGTGATTTTATGAACGAAATATTTTGATGAAAGAAAAAATTGAATCAGTGAATTATAAATTTTAAGTATGTCTATTCTTATGGAAAAAACTATCATAAAGTATAATTGATCGTGAAAAGAAAACCTCAGACAGAATAATATTTGTAATAGCACTGGTATATCACTTACCACCTACTCATACGCCTAAGAAACGCCTACAGGGAACATTTCAATTCACGTTCCAACTCAGACTAAACTATAGATTTATTATTTGTGTTACTCATAAGTTCGTTTCAGAGGGTAATCGTTGGTGAAAATTCCAGTGGCTGTTGTATTCTATAGCAGACAGCATAACAGAATACTTTACGAAACGTAATGTATACTAAACACTTTCAGTTGCGGGAACTCTTCCATGAAAAGCAAATCAACATATTTTAACAGAATGTATGTTGTACAGAACAGAGATTTTTTTATTTCTGTTCTTGTTGAAAGCAATATGTTAAAATGAGCTTAACGCCCACTTTCTATAAGTAGGCAAAAGATGATAACACCGCAATTTAAATTGCAACTTTCTTACATGCGATGGAAAAGTCATAAAGGTGGAGTAAAACAGCAAAGTCTTTCCTTAAAACTTCTGTTATTCAAAAATATTCACTACAAAACTGCAGTGTAACAGTCCACCTTTAAAAATAGAGGAAGTTTTCTTCGGTAACCTTTCTTCTTTTCAAAGCTCAATCTCAAAGTCAGAGATTAAATTTTGGTTAAATGTGTTCACATAATGACAATTGTTGTTGTAACAAATGGCATATGTAAATAGTGTTCCGACCACTCCTGTGTTTGTTTTATCCAAGCAAACCGCCTTGAGGAATTGTGGATTGAGAGAAACGTGTCGTTGGCAATGGATGTGGCAAACAAAGTGTGATTGGAATCCCATTATTATACACTCTTCTAATTCTTGAAAATTCGTAAGGGACTAGATAAAGAATGTAGTGTTTAAAAATATAATAAGACTAATACTAACGTCTAACGACAAATATAATGACTTATAATCATGCTTTACCAGCTTGTACTCACAAAATATTATTTCGATCTGGTTGTTACAAAAGGAACAACAGCAAAAAATACTCTGAGAATAAAGTTTATTTAATTTCTCAAATGTATGGAAATTACAATTAAGAAAATAGGTACTGGCACGAATCATACTTATTTCAGGACACTTATGTAAGTTTTTTTTTAAATTTACATTAATCAATTTCTCTTTGTATACACTAATAAAGGTATTCGCGCCACGCGCGACATTCATTTTGTTGACTTTGAAAGCAATACGAAACAGAACCTCCTAAGAAATAAGAAAAACACATTTCTACATTTTTTCATAATTTATTTTTGTCTTAAATGTTTAACTTCCCGAACAAATAATTGACGGGTTTGAAAGATAGATACTAAAACATTAGCAAAGGGAGAACTGATATGACCATCGAACTAAAAACAAATAACGAAAATTAGTAAAGTGCGAAGCGCATTCTTGCGTGACGGGATACAAACCATAAACCCTTGAATCCACAGTTAGACACACGAAAAACGTGGCTACACCCGGTCTTTATGAAGAGATCAGATTTCGGGAAGTAGGTACTAAGGTGCTGGAGAAAAATTAAATTGGCTGTCAAACTCGTAAAAAATATAAAATGAGCAGAGGAATTTTAGAATATCTTTGGAGAATGCCTAAGAATCCCTGACAGTTTTAAGGTAATCAGAGGACGGAAAGTTGAAATTTTTTCGTCACGGACAAACAGACATAGAGACAAGCTGCTTTATAGATAGATTTCCACAGGTTTACTAAATCATGATATAAATCACACTTCTGACATCAAAATAATACTGTTGAATGAACGTAAAATGGCTGTTACTTGGTAAAAGAAAACTACTAAGAAAACCTTCCCTTTTCAGTTGGTTACTTTAATAAACATTTGTTGTCTCTTCAAGTACTTATTGGGCATGAAAACATGGCTTAGAAGAAAGTATTCAATAGATTATCTTAAAATTTTGTTTTAGCTATATTTCTACTTATATACTGCACATTTTTTTCAAATACTGTTATGTTTTATTGGTGACGGGATGAGCGTGGTCCAACGGTTTGCGTGCCTCAATGTGGATCTGTAGGTCTACGTTTGCATCCTGTTACCGCATTTACCGAAAAGAAAATAAATAAATCGCATTTTGCACCCTGAGGCCTTGAGTGAATTAGAAGAGTCATCGTCAAATCCCACTATTCGGTCAGACAAGAGTAGCCCAAGAGTTGGCAGTAGATGCTGTTGACAAGCTGTATTCCCTCTAGTCTTATCAGTTCAAAATTAGGAATGGGTAACACAAATAGTTCTCGAGTAGCTTTGTGCATATATCCGAAAACAATATCCAATATCTACTGATGCAGTTTGTATTTTGTATAACTGTCAGGTTTTATGTATGGGCGGGATTCTTTACAGTGGATGTCTATGACTTGTTGGTCTATAAATTTCAACAATAAACAACAGCAGACAGTCCACTTGCTTTAAAATAATTTACTAAAACAATTCGAACGTACATACAAATGTTCGTTACACTATTGGTTATCACAGTTTTTTCTTTTTCGTAAAAGTTCATACAGGTTGGCTTAGTTACTTTAGAAAAGAATTTGACAAAATGAATTATTTTTCCTGCTCTGTTATTACAGTACAGTTTATCATAATTTCACTGTAAAATCACCACTGTAGCTGTGATTCCCATAGTTGTATCCAGAGCTTTAAATAATCTTTTTCATCACATTTCATGCAGGCTGGTTCAATCACTTTAAAAGACAATAGACAAGACAACTTGTTCTTCTCTACTCTGTTATTACAATACAATATGTGATAATTTCACTTTAAACAATCTCCACTATATGCTCTTCATGGCTAAACTCACAATCACGCAGCTTAGTTCTATATTTCAAACTATGTTTTCGACGCGTGTTATACTCCAACAGAGGTATATAACGTTCCACACACTAGTTGATATTATGATGCAATAATACCCAATTGAAACATCGAGAAAAACTCGGAAGGTTTTAATAACATGACGCAATAATATAACAATCACCAATTCGTAACTATTGAACTACACAACGTATGATTCGTAAACAATCTTGCGATAAACTATCGCTTCTAAAAATAACTAAATTTAACACTCGTGTAATATAAACTATCTAAATCATAACACTTGCATTGAAACTACACGGTAACAGTCGAGTATATCTAACAATAACACATATTGTTGTATAATACTTCATATACTCTTTAGAAATCTCACTTTTGTCGTTAATCAGGTAATTATGGAGCAGTATAGCTACAAAACGATACTCCACTTTTCTACTAAAATGAAAAATTGTGAAAAGAAAATATACAATAAAATTAATAGACCAGAAATCCAAACATTTCTGTTTTTGTTTTTTTCATTTTACTCTCTCTTATATAGATTTATTTTAAAATATTCATAAATATACTTTTTTCGTTATCCTTATTTTTCGTGACTATCTGGACTATAAATAGAGTATTTCTTGAGCGTAAAATTACGCAATGTAATATTTGCACTACTTTCGTCGGAGGAACGAACTTCGAATTTTAGCGTTGTAAACATTCAGCTTCACCGTTGAGCCACCGCAGAACTTTACAAATAGAAATTTGATTTAATATAAATATGAAGTAACTGAACAAACGTGCACTCATAAAAACATTTACTTTAACATAATAGATCAAAACATATTTTTATTCTAATAAATAAACAAAATCACAATCGCTGGTTTTATAAAAGTTGACTTCTGAAACGTACCTATAAGGTAATCTGAAACATCTGTTGAATTATATTTTTTGAAGCTGAATGAGTTGAAATATGATACAGACATGTCTTTTTAGATGTTCGAAATGCCTTTATTAGTGATGTTTATAACCTCCAGAGTACTTCAGATAAACAAGAAATAAAAGACTCAAAATATTGTAATTTATACATCATTACAAGCACTCACTGATGTTTCTTGATAATATAGTGTGTATATATATATATATATATATATATATATATATATTCGTACTGCAGAAGACATAAGTAACCGTTTAACGTAATTAAACGTA
>NW_013665655.1:564235-574573 GCF_000517525.1 Limulus polyphemus | reverse complement strand
TAAGTTTATTAACTATATACTACTATACTACTACTACTAGTATAGTTCTTGTATAATATATAGTGTATATATATATATATATATATATATATATATATAATTCCGGTACTGCAGAAGCATAAGACCTTTAGATATAAAACGTGGCATACCATTACCATAACACAAGCAGAGAGCTATTTTTTGGAATCAGAACAGAAATGTTATGAAAACTACCTTCTTCCTGGAAACCCAATTGGACCAGTTACGAATGGGGATGTTAAACATTATAAGCAGTCTAAATTGTGATGCTTCATCCCATTTATTTACGTTGTTTCTTAAACTGTGAGTCACTTTCAGGGGTTTGGTTAGATTTTTGAAATATTTTTCTTAAATAAGTGCCCCCCCCCCAGTGGCACAGCGGTATGTCTGCGGACTTACAACGCTAGAAACCGGGTTTCGATACCCGTGGTGGGCAGAGCACAGACAGCCCTTGTGTAGCTTTGTGCATAATTAAAAAAACAAACAAACTTAAATAAATTAATGTTAAAAATAACCTCAATTAATGAGATTAAAGATTAAATGCGATGAATAACTTAAGGACATGTGGCAATAAAAATAATGATTTTTCTAACCCTTTACAAGAGAGGGTGTAGAGAGGAATTTTCCAGTATAATTTCCCTTTGAATTATCCATAAAAGTATTAAGATATATATATGTATAAGGTGATTTCTATCTTTAAAGAAATAATTAGGTTATACTACTTATACAGTAAGGTTTTGGTTAATAGCTTTCACTAACACCTACGTTTAATTACAAATTAGTTACTAGTTTATCATAATTATTATACCCTACTTTCGGCTGCTAATTTAGTGCTTCGTCAAATAAATCCTAAGAAGGAGTGTATGTGGTGGTATAGCCGCAAATCATTTCTTATAGAGATTTGAATCAACTAAGTACTTGAATAGTTTCAAGATCGGTATTTCGGTTTTGTTACGTTCAATCGTAGGTTGACTGCATGTTGATTGTAGTTGGTTGAAGGATACTTCTTTTATCTCTCTTTTTTACTGTGTATGGTTCTTATCGAATAATTTCAAAGATTTCTATTTTATTCTATGATCTTCTCTGACATGATGAGCTGTTGCAAGTAGATTGGTATAATAGAACCTTTTACGCTTGTGGCGCTTCTGAATGCTGACTTTTGTTGGTTTTGTTTTCTCTAGTGTATTGGAACCCACATTCACAACGGATGTTATTAATGGTGTCTTTGCTCTCCACTGGGTATAACGCAAAGCACAATTTATAGCGTGCCAGAAGAAGAACAAGTATAAATCGGAATAATGTCCATAAAACTACGAAACGTAAACCACACTACAATACCATCATAACAGAAAAAAAAACTGCCTTCAGGAACTTTAAGAAAGACGACACCATAACAATTTGCCTAATCATATATAGGTAATGCCACCGTAAACATAGACAAAGAAGAACGTGTCATTAAGCTTCAGAATGTTGTTGAAGATTATGGCTACAAGAACATCAAGCCTAACCTAACAACTAACAAAGAGAAAGACTTATTAATCATAATTCCTCAAGAAACATCAAAAAAGAACTTGGAACAGAAACAGTCATCTAACAGAACACTACAGCACCAACATACAATTTAAAAGCAATGTCCCCAACACCATTAATTGGAATAAGTCAGTCAATTCACTAGTGTACCAATCCGCGAAACATTGAAGGTACTACGTCAACAGCTTGAAAATGATAGAAACTAGATAAAAAACGAAAACAAAAGATAACACGCATTTAACTGCAATTCCCAAGCTCACGGTCTTTTTTAGTATCAACAAAATCTACCTCCAACATTAAAATAAGTACTATCAATAGCAAGAAGACCTACCCATGGGCACACCATTATCACCATAGTACAAAGTAACCTCTAAGACACAACATTTGACACAGATATGTTGAAGACAGATCTGTAGTATGGCCATATGGTACAGACAAGATTCCATAATTCACGAACTACCTGAATAGACAACATCCAGTGATACAATTCGCAGTAGAAGTAGAAAAAATAAATCAGTCTCATTTCTAAACGTGATGACAATAAAGACACATAATTCATGTACATATGGAGTCAACCGGAAACACGAAGATGCTGATAAATACCTCGACTGTAGATTAGATCACCCTAATAGAGTAAGAAGGACTTAATAAACTGTCTTGTCTCCAGTATGAACATGTTTTGGAAAACAGAAGAGGCTAAAAAGAATGAAGAACACATTGGGACAACACATGATAAAGAAGGCAGACATGGAGAAAAAGCAGAAACTATATTAATGTGACACACAGCCATATTTCTATAGAAAGGATAATAAACAGTACAGTCCTAAAAGCTCAACACAATACGATTGCAGGTAGTTAGTGTACACCAAACCATCTTAAACCCAAGAGAAAGCAAGAACGCCATTTACGAGATCTTATGCATTGGAGAAACAAAAAGATTAGCACAATAAACATGTAGGACTCTGTAATAAGATCTATCTGCAACAGCCCATTATTTTTCAACCGGATTATAGAATAAAATTGAATAACGCTAGAATAATTGTATCTGAATCCCACACGATAAAAATAAAAATAAAAGAAGCCTTTTGCACTTAGATATTGTTGATAATACAGTCAACCTGGTATAGAAGTCGATTAAACCTTGATAACCCTCTTGAAATCACTTGAATATTTAGTTGATTCAAATCCTAATAAGGTAAGAGCTGGGAAGAATGAATAGCACTCCTGCCTTTGTAACACAAAACTACGAGACCCTTTAACCATAATGCTTTCGAAAGCTGAGCCCTTCTTCATCAAGGGCAAACAATTTACCCCTAATGAAGAAAGGTACACTTTTCGACAGCGCTCTGGTTAAAGGGTCTCGTATTTTTCTCTTCAATTGAGTTTTTGAGCCTATACGTTTTCTAACATCAAAAATGTCTTTCTGGCACGAAAACCCAAGATCGAATCTGAGTTCCTGCTACTACATACAGTTATTCTCATCCACCCACCCCGAAAATAGCAGCTGATTAGCAACCGAGTCGTAAGATATAAACTAATTAGTAATTAATAGCTGACAACCAAAAATATTTGTAACTAGTTTATAACAAGATGTAAGTGATCGTATAGTGTACTGACCATGACAACGAATAATTAATGTGCATACGTAAAAAAAATACTGCTTAATAGTATCTAATATTTAACACATTATCGTAAAGGCAACTAAAATACTTGTTAACTGACATGTATAACACCATAAGTGTGCTACACAATATGTCTGAAGTGCGTTACGAACACTTCGAAGTGTTTAATAAGTGATTTGCGTTAATTTGTTTAAAACTGCAGTCAAATTATCTCCCCGATTAGTTTTATTGTCACGGAATCTTCAAAGCCTTATTACTTAGACTGGAACACAGCCTGTTGTATATTTAATCAATACAAAAACCCTTACGAGCAAAAGCTGAGAAGAAAATGATAGTAAGGGTACGGCAATGAACTTGTGCACATAACTTAAATCCTAACACAACGCAAATGATAGAGTAAGGCCCTATTTAATTGAACATATTAATTATAGTCAAATTGTTGAATTATTTGGGGTATTACTTAAGCATTTGCGTCGTTAGGATTTCAGTTATGCATCGAGGTTTCTATCTGCTTAGAAGCATTGCCTTAAATTTTATTTACTTTTTTCCTTTACCTCACAGCCTTACTTTGCCATTTGCTAAAAATTATCTAATTGTAATTTTAAGGATAATTATCATAATTTATTAGTGGTAATTTTCTTCAACGTTGGTCAATTAATTTTCAGTTACTTAATCATTTGATCACTGCAAATTAATACGGTGGACTTTTTTTTTCGGCTAATCAATATATTTCATTATCAATATTTGATATATTCATAGTGTTATACCTACAGAGTTATAAAATACGATAGTCCCTCGTGTATATCATTTGAAAATATGTCTTCCGGTGGGTAAGCGGTAAGTTTTCGAATTCACAATACTAAAATTCAGGGTTCGATTCCACACGTTGAAAAGCTACACGCCCATTGTGTAGCTTTGCGCTAAAAGAACATCAACAACAGTATTAACATATTTGTCAGTTTTCCAAACATGATACATTACAAATTTTACTGACTTCTTTTCCTTCAAGAAAAGAGAATTACATTTGATTGTACTCACTGCAAATTATCCAGGAAATATTACAAAAGAAAAAAATAGTATATGGAAAACAAAAAGATAATAATACAATTTGTAGTTTTATTCTAGCGTTTACGTCAGAGTTTACATTAAAATAACATTAGTGAGAAATGTTGCAACCAAGAACCACAATTATTGTAACAAACTTTTTTCATTTCCAGAGTTATTTTACAATAAACATAACTATAACTTGTAGGCTTTTAAGGCATCATAGAAACTTTTACAAATATCGCTTTGGAATGTTTGATAGATCCCTCTCACCGTAGTAGCTCAGCGATAAATCAGTGTGCTTATATTTATAACGCTAAAAAATTGGGTTTCTGTACCCGCAGTGGGCAGCGCACGAACAATTCATTTTGTGTAGCCTTGTGCTTTGCTATAAACAAACTTATTGAAGACACATTAATGTGTATTCTCTACACCACTGGGTACTTCTTTAATACAGGTTTATAATGTAAGTTGTCTGATTTATCCACGGAAGGTTATACACAGGTCTGGGGATCTTGTTTTTCAAACAAGCAACCGACTGAAAAGTCAAAATCACTCGGTTTTCTTAAGATTCAAAAGACAGTAAATAATCGAAGACACGCAGCTTCCATTAATTCCAAGAGCAATTTTATTCTAAGTGGTCAATTGGTATTAAAGATGAAGTGGTAACTCGTGTGGTCAGGTTGGAAAACAATGTCGCATTGCGCTACCGTATTATTAACAATAACCAACCTACTTCACATTATACATCAGATGAGTAGTTCTATTTAATAGTATAAACATATTTAAAATAAACTATTCGTGTATTTTCCTAGGCTGCTCTATAAAAGAAGTACATTTGATTGTACTCACTGTAAATTATCCAGAAAATATTACAAAAGGAAAAAAAATAGAACATATGAAAAAAAAAAGATAATAATACAATCTGGATTTTTTTAGCTGTTAGTTTCTTCATTTTATCATTGCGTACCAAATAGACTACTAGTTTTGTCAGTTGATTATCATCCACCAAGTAACCTATTAGTTTCTTCGCTTAAATATTACCATGTAGCTTACTAAATTATTTATTAGATTACTGCATACCAAACTGACTACCAGCTTCTTTACCTCATTATTGCTTACTACTCAGCTTACTAGTTTCTTCATTTAACTAAAGCATATCACTAAGCCTACTAGCTCCCTCACTTTACTACATAGCATTAGGCGTACTATACGAAATAGCCTATTATTTTCCTCATTTGATTATTACGTACCACTTAGCCTTCTAATCTCTTCACTTGACTAAAACATCCTACTAAGCCTATTAGTTCCCTCACTGCATACCACTTAGCCCAGTAGTTTCTTCACTTGATTAATATATGCAATTAAGCCTATTAGTTCCCTCACTAAATACCACTGAGCCTAGTAGTTTCTTCACTTGATTAATATATGCAATTAATTGCATATATTAATCAAGTGAAGAAACTACTAGGCTAAGTGGTATGAAGTGAGGAAACTAGTAGGCTTTAGCCTACTAGTTTCCTCACTTCATACCACTTAGCCTAGTAGTTTCTTCACTTGATTAATATATGCAATTAAGCCTATTAGTTCCCTCACTACATACCACTTAACCTAGTAGTTTCTTCACTTGATTAATATATGCAATTAAGCCTACTAGTTTCCTATTTAAATATATATCAAACGAAGTGTTTGTGTGTTTTGATTTGGATTTTTTTTCATTCATGTTTTCTAACATAAAAAACCCTTTCTTAGTTCCATATAATAGGAATGACTTTAATCTCACGTATAGTCACAGATAATGTTTTCGTCGTTTCTTAAAATAAATTTCACCAAGATAGTTTATTTGAAACATTACTCCACTGTGGTTTAAAAGAAAACAAACATCATACATAATGTATTTGTAATTTTTTCTAGAGTTTACATCACATTTGTTTCAACAGAAAAAGAAGTAATTTTATCTCACATTACTCTAAGTTACATCCAAGTGCTCTGAAAATGACAATGTTTCTTCAAAATTAAAAATAATCTTTTAGTAACCACATTGTTATGTATATATTTACCATATTGCGCTTTGCTCCTTCATCCTAAAGATTTCCGTACCTTTGAAGTAATAGTTTATTTTTGTTAAGACTTAACTATTCCTTCGAAAAACCTGTATTACTGTACAAACTAAGTTGGCCCGGCATGGCCAAGTGGTTACGGCGCTCGACTCGCAATCTGAGGGTCGCGGGTTCGAATCCCTGTCATACCAAACATGCTCGTCCTTTCAGCAGTGGGGGCGTTATAATGTGAGAGTCAATCCAAATATTCGTTGGTAAAAGAGTAGCCCAAGAGGTAAAAGAGTAGTCCAAAAAAGGAAAATCAGAATAATCAATTTTTTTCCCCAATATTGAAAATATATATATATATAAAGTAACTTGCAAGAAGTGACAAAAATGCAATACTCCTGCCGATACATTAAATAAAAACATCATCAGCATAAATATCGTAAGTGTCTTCTTATGTAAGCCTTTCACAAGATCACTCAACATGGTATTAAAGAAGATAAGATTAAATACAGATCATTGGGAACTCAATGAGCTAGAGAAGTTCTGGAAGAATGCAAATTTTGAATTTTTACATAGAAAGTATATCTATACAAATAATTTTGAAGCTAGCATAAAAGTTGTCCTTGAGAATTAAGATTACACATTTTACGAAGTAGCCTGGCAATCCAAACATTATCAAAGAAAGCTTAAACGTCTAAAAAAACATAGTTCTGAATGAAAAGAGCTAGGCTGACAGATCCGTGAAACTGAATTCGACATACAACATTACTTTTCTCTTACGAAACCCAGTTTATTGTGAAATTAAATGCCTATGGAATTTAAGGGGCCAAGATGAACAAGAGTTAATAACGTGTGCCATAACTTTAGCAACGTAATATGACAAGGAAATAGAACGATAAGGCGACAAGTGATAAGCTAATTTACTAGGTTTAAGATCGGGAATCATGTCAACATGCTTCCATTTCAATAAACAAATGTCAACTAACTAACTGTTATTAAATAAGCCTAAATGAAATTTCTTATTGGAACAATTACATTTTTCTAGCATGGGGTAGGTTATTTAATTAGCTCCAAGTGAAGTGCCCTGTTGGCAAAGAACAGAATGCAATTCAGACACAGAAAAACTATTTATTAGTTTAAAAGAATCTTATAATGGCTCAGTCGTGGCTAAGGAAATCATTTTAGATTTATTTATGAAGAGAAGTTAAAGAAGTCTGAGAAATAAAAAAATATAAAATAACAGAAAAAGTTTCACGACAATAAGAAGCTGTGTATAGAACTCAACTTTAATGTTTTCAATACCTGTACACCAGAAGGATATTGGGAAAGATCCAAAACTTGTTCCAAAGAAGTGATAAAGAGAAATTTCTGGTTAAAGTGAGACAAAATTCTTTTCAATAATATTTTTCTTATGTGTGGTGTTCCTTTGGGTCTGAGCCTCAATTAACCTATAGTGATTTTCAAGCATGACAAGAAAAATTCTGAGATAGAGTAGTATAAGCTTTACGAAGTAGAACCATAAACTGATTGTAATTTCCATCCCACCATATAACTCGTCAATGGGAACTTACATTATCTGAATGGCTCTGAGAGTTGGCGATGTATACAGCTTCAACAATAATAGAATAAAAATGTCCAGCATTAGAAAAAAATAGGAGAGAAAACAGGAGGTGAGATTGAAGTTCACAAGTAAAAACACCTCATTGAATATCATAACTTCTCGTAGGGAGAAAAAAGATTTCGGAATATAAATGATGTACAATAAAATCTCACAAGAAAGATGGCCACTCCGAAAAGCGTTAGAACACATGAATAACTTTTACTTCTAAGTGATCTAAAGATAGAAAAGAGAGAGATCAAGAGGGCTGAACTTCCCAGTTGCTGGGATAAAAAAGGTGAGAGGGATTCATCATGTAATACGGAAAATCATACTCCAAAATAAAACTCCTAACCTAACCATTTACATCTATATAATATGAGCATAAAAATTGTGAGCATTAAATGAAACACAAATTATCACAAGAGGAGAAAAACCTTCAATATCAACAAAACTATCATATCCAACATTGGTACAATCAAGACAAATGATTGAATAAACAGGGAAAGAATAACGATTCTGAGGTATTAACGAAGTTACACAAATAAAAGTAATATGAGGATGTTTAGTGTCAACAGAATATTTAAGTTTTGTTATGTGCTCTTGAACTCTGAACATTCTACTGTTAAAATTCTTAGGTGAGGGATCGTCATGTGTAAATTCACGAGCACTCAACAAAATCAGAAATAACTCGGAGATTCAAAGAAAGGTAATTTAGATGCATTTTTCTGCTGCCTTTGTAAATTGTTTGACATGTGCAGAATTTATTCGCTATTTTTGCAGTAAAAGAAAATAAATTCAAATTATTATGGGCAGGAAGATTAACAGTATTCAAAGTCAGGCTGATTTGAGTTGTCTAGGCGTGCCGTATTTTGAGGTAACCATCGTCAGCCCGAAGACGTTTAAAATCCTAGGCCTTTATATGAATAGGACTCAGAACAAGTAATATAATGTTTTCACTCATAATTAACACACCTTTAAGTTTCAATAGTACACCTAGTATGTTTATGAGGACTGCCACACTTAGAATAGTGCAGTGTGCAACTATATATACATATATATATATAACAGTAGCACTGAACAGGTTTGGCTAATTATGGTCTTCAGTGAAATTATTCAAAACAAATACTAACGAAATCTCACAAAGTCGTTCCTTCACATATTATGGCCATACTCCAAATATATCAAAGTCTTTCTTTGTCTCTTCTAGTAAGTCATTTAACTGCAGCTAAGTTATTTTTGTAAGTCGACCACACTAATATCAGAAGATATTTCAGACACTATTCCACAATGTTCTCTTGACAAATTGTGCAAAAAACAGTCCACTCACCGTGTCAACTTAATTTTTAATGAGCGGGCATAGTCAAGGGAGGTTATCTGTTAGTTTAGTTATAGTTTTTCTCAAGGCAATAGAACAACTGGATCAATAGAATAAAGGAAATTTCCGAGAGGGAGGAGGAAAAGACTTGAGATATTGAGAATCGGGCTGCAGAATTCGAGGTGTTTTCCTATTGGACTTTGCTTGAGATTCCAAATCAACCTATTGTACTTGAGAAGAATCCACCCAGTTAAACTTAATTGAAGTGACAGAATCATAAGACTCCGTCATCCACTGTTACAGCACGTGCAGGCCACAAGAGGAAGGATAGATGATTCCTATTTCTAGGAGGCCAATTAGGGTTAGAAGTTAAAAGTTATCTAATCACTACTCGAAAGTTTAACTCAAGTAAAAAGTCAGAAGCAGGGAGAAAAACTATATAACGAGTAAAACGTTTTAAAAAAGCAGATAACAGGAAAAAATAATTCATTCTTTCATTAGACTTAACTGTACACACATTCCGCTTCACTGTTCAAAATCATTTCGCCTACCATTTCACATCTTATCAGTCTTACAAAAGTGTCCTTAGTTAGGTGAATGACCTTATGTGTCCACATATTCCAGCTAAAACAGTCATGGTGTAACAGAGGTAACCTACACTGTATACATATATGTATGTGTGTGTATAATTTCTAGCACAAAATTTTGATTAAAGTACTATATAAAGCTTTTATAAAATCATTACTTGCGAATTTGAGTAGCATGTTATAATATTTACTATTAAATGTTGTAAAAACTTTAGTAAATCATATGGTTGAAAACCATTATTTTACACTTATCTTATAAGTAAAAATGCCTTTACCAGCCCTACGGTAAATCTGAACTCTAGCGACTTATTACGCTAAAAATCGAGTTTCGATAACTGCGGTGAGCAAGACACGGATAACTCATTGTTCAGCTTTGTGCTCAACAGCAAACAAACAAACAAATTTCTATATTAGTAAGAAAATACTCTAGTTTAATTTTAATAGTTTAAAATCAACTAAGAAATAATATTTTCTATACTTTTATAATAAATATATAAATAATATATTTATATATATTATATATATATATGTCTGTTCTAAATATTTTAATAGTAGTAGGAAAGTAGTTAAAGTA
>NW_013665655.1:558531-563235 GCF_000517525.1 Limulus polyphemus | reverse complement strand
ATCTAATAAAAGAGAAGATAGGTTATACTTGGAATAAAGTGGGTCTACATACTTATTTATAGTAGAAAAATCTATGGATTTGAAGCAAAGCTTGGAATATTTGTATAATAGAAGTGCTTGCCTAGAGAAAATGTGACTATATTATGGAAGAATACATCTCTAATATAAGAATGTCTAGATAAGAAGCTACAACGGAAGTGTTACTATATATAGTGAAAGAAATGCAGAATGTATATTTGGAAGAGAAGTGTGACGAGTTACTTATCAATAGCGAAAGTGCGACTACATATTGAACGAGCTGTTAGATATAAACTTCTAGGATTATATCAGTAGTGTTTTATTTCGAGAGGAAGTGTAGCTAGACTCACAAGCATGGCCTATAACGGAACTTTGTCTAGCTACGTACTTGTGTCACTAGGTAAATATATGTGTTAAGGATGAGTGGTATGCAACGTAAATCTACATTAGGACTTTAGCTATATATTTTCCCTACTAACTCACAACGTTGAAGAAAAGAGGTAATTTTGACGAAAGCAAGCACATAATTATGTCCCAAGTAACGAAGCTCCACTTCAATAGTTATTTGATCTACATGTTAGTGCACAAACGCTAAACATATTATCGACATTTGGACGAGTGCCTTTGTTCGCCTTTATTATGTAAATCATGAATGTTGTTGGCAACCACAGCGCAACTTCTTTGTGCTCCTGAAAGGGGCTAGCAGAAAAGATCCGAACAAATTATTGATCTGTTTGCAGACCTGTTACGTCTTGTAGCTTAGGTATCATAGCGAAGGAAAAGCACTGTAATGCACAGAGACTATAATAGGAACTTCCGAAAAGCTGAACTTATAGGAATAAAAATAGCTTAAGTTAAAATATTTTAAGCTGTATTTTAACAAAGCAATAAAAAGTAAGGATGCTTTAACATGTAAGAGAAGTAAAACACAATAAACAATTGTTAGTGCTCCAGCATTAAGAGAGACGATCGATTTGAAAGTGATGAATTAAGTAAACAAACACTGAAAATGAAATAGAATTTATTGTATTTCAGTACTAAGTATGTTACTTAAAAAGAAAAAGAAAAGTACTGAAGAAATAAGTATATGTTTCATTTTTCCCCACATTGTAATACTGAGAGTAGTAGTTTCAGTGTAGCAGATGTGATATTTTATTCGAATGTGTTGTTTAGTATCTATATGCTCCTTAGAATGTGTTGTTTAGTATTTATATGCTCCTTAGAATGTATTGTTTAGTATTTATATGCTCCTTAGAATGTGTTGTTTAGTATTTATATGCTCCTTAGAATGTGTTGTTTAGTATCTATATGCTCCTTAGAATGTGTTGTTTAGTATTTATATGCTCCTTAGAATGTGTTGATTAGTATTTATATGCTCCTTAGAATGTGTTGATTAGTATTTATATGCTCCTTAGAATGTGTTGTTTAGTATTTATATGCTCCTTAGAATGTGTTGTTTAGTATTTATATGCTCCTTAGAATGTGTTGTTTAGTATTTATATGCTCCTTAAGTCCATATCATTTATAAATCATTTTGTCATACATTGGCCCCCCAGTGGCACAGTGGTGTGTCTGCGGACTTACAACGCTAGAAACCGGGTTTCGATACCCGTGGTGGGCAAAGCACAGATAACCTATTGTGTAGATTTGTGCTTAACTTCAAACAAACCAAAGAAGTCATACATTGTCATACATGCTCTATATATGCTGTCATTTTTACGGAAGATGGCAACACTATTTCAGTTATACGTGACTAAAATTTGCTAACTAAAGTTAAAATGCTTTATTATTGGAGCATAACAAATTAAACGACACTGAATAAATAGTAAAATTCTAGTTTCAGAGTAAAGAAAGAACAAGATATAAAAAAACAAAAACTGTCGTACTTATAGAAAAGTAAACGGTACAAGGTAATATTATAACATATTTTTCAAAGCAGATTAATTCAAAGGACACCTGTATCAGCTTTTGAATGAGCAACGTGCCAGAGAGTCTATTAACCCTATTTAAGGTTTTCTTTGTTATGCTTAATAATTAACACGTATTTACAAGGCTGATCTTTCATTTACCATATTTAAATACGAAAATATTTTTGGTGAACATACATTTCCCAACAGAAAAATAAAGAGAAAATGAAAAACCTTTATTTATTTATTATAGTTCGACAATAATGTCGTTGTCAAGCTAGTTATACGTGAATGACGAATTTGTTCAGAACGTATATCCAATAGATGCAGCCTGTGGAGCAGCACGCTGTGAAGTAAGACATAATGCATCATGTCTTCCTATCTTTTTGCCTAGCAGAAAACCCTTGCGTGTTAAGAGGACGTACAAAACAAGACTCGTATCTTCTTCTCTACCTGACGAGTGCATTCTATGATGAGTATTGATTGGCTTGAGACTATAGAACAACCTGTCTGGTGTAATGGCTGGGGAGAAGACATTCCCAGCCCAGCTCAGTTTGTGGAACTTAGTACACTACAACGACATTTTCAGCTCGACTTTAACATCATGATCAAAAAGGACGTTTCTCTGTTGAAATACTTATCCAAAAGTAATTGTGAGAATGTAACAAATACCACTGAGAGTAACGTGATCGTAGATCTACGAGTAAACGCAAGGTGTTACTACTTATGAGCAATGGAATAGAAATAGATTTTTGAAAATATTATTACTGCCAAATCTACATCAAATTATATGGATTTTTATAACTGCAAAACAACTTGTTTTCTATCATAATAGAACATAATAGTTATTCGTGACAATAGCATTATGTAGGATAATAGTTAGTATGCCACTTATGGGCTAACATAATTTCTGATGTCTCAAAACAAAAAGCATATATCAGTTCAATAGGAAAAATGGCAGATGCCACGTATATATAATTCATTTACCAGTTATAAGATAACATTGATATATTAGCTCAAATTTCATAAACTTACCTGTTTAAACTTCCAGAAGGATAATTATCTGCCCTACTTAGTTCATCTAATCATTTGAATGTTTTAGAAAGAATGGTAATACGTTAAAATAACTCTGCTAGTTGATGAAACAAACTACTGATTGTTTCATGTATGGATACACGCAATAAGAAAAAAGTTTGGTACTCTTCAGAACTACAAGTTATCAGCTGATGTACCCACGTCTTTTATGTTATCTATCTTTTCTTTGGTTATGACTATAGTTTTTCAGTTAAGCCAATTAAAACTCAGACTTTGCTATGGAAGTACTAGTCATACCATGTCACATTCTTGCATCTCTTTCAGTTCTGAGTGGAGGTGCTAGTACACTGATCCACAAACTGTACTGCCTCGGCACTCTATACTTTTCTTTCGTGCGCGTGCGTCTACCCTCGGGCTGAAATCTGACAATAGTCATGTGCTTTTTCTATGGTACCTTTATATAGTTCCTCATTCAACTCAATTATGAATTTGTTGAAATAACACTATAATTTAAATATTGATTAACTATGAAAAGCAAAGACTTTCTAACGTGTTTCTACAAATTTATACGCCTACAGAAAGAAGGATGAGACATTGGAAGTCGAAAAGAATTATTACTTTATGACACATTTGACATAATTCATAACAACTCAGTTACAGACACTTCGATGGATCATATGAAGAATTTATTTACATACTCTAACGTTATGACACACGGGTTTGAATTCCGAGAATATCCGAATTTATATATAATTTCTCCCATAAACTATTATCCCTAGTAAATAGTCAAATGTAGGAACAATAAGTGAATGTTGAACGAGTGGAGTCGATTTCGTTTTTTCACAGACTGGGTCTTGGAGAGTTTGTCACATGCTTATCGATTTTTCGAATTACTTGTAACAACTCTAGTGGTCACTTTTGAAGAATGACACTATAAGACTCTTTAGAATCTTACTTAACTGAAGAGCTGATCAGAGCTTAACAAAAGTTCTATTACCATTACAGTTTGACTTGTACAAGAGTTCCTTACGCTCCTTTTTTATTGCTGTCTTTATGTTCGAGGTATTTCTAACACACTTGATTTTTTTGTATTTGTATTTATAAGAAAGCTACTAAAGCTATCTACCGCCGTTTCTAATTTTGAACTACTGTTATTATTATTATTCGTTGTTTGGTCTAAAGCAAAAAACTAAACAATGATTCATCTGTGCTATGCTCACGGCAGGTATCGAAACCCGATTTTTAGAGTTATAAAAACAAACTTACCGTTGCACCACTGAAGGGCTTGAACTACTGATTAGAGAGAAGGAAGTCAGTAAGCAGCACCATACAACTCACCATCCACGTTTATATCGCACCCGGTAGCGAATATTTTGCAGTATCTCACAGATCCGAACCTAGCTTACCTGCTCCCAAATCCAGAGCTTTACCATAAGGCCAACCCGCGCTCCTTGCCTTTTCTATCGATATAAATTATTAGTGTTACTTTATTATCAAAAGCAAATTGTTGAAATATGAATAACTATTGGCTATCTGCAGAGATTTGTGGGTATTAAGTTCTGAGACAGCAACACATACCTGAATTTACACGTGTATTCCACAATGCATAGAGTTTCATAAAAGTCAAGTTGACACAAAAATCAGTTGTAGTTAAGATACCATAAGGAAACTGTACACAGCGTGGTCACAAGTAAATAGACACTAATTTTTCGTCATTTAACTGATTTATGCTAACTAATTTGGG
>NW_013665655.1:525359-557590 GCF_000517525.1 Limulus polyphemus | reverse complement strand
CCCAAATTAGTTAGCATAAATCAGTTAAATGACGAAAAATTAGTGTCTATTTACTTGTGACCATTCAGTGTACGCAGCATTGGTGGTATTATTATCCAGACATTTCAGTTTAACTGTTCAAACCTAATTCCATCATGAGTATTTGTAATGTAGATGTGGAAGATCAGTGGGTACGTAATTTTGCGATTAATCGCAACCCTGTGAACTTTGTAATGTTTTAGGAATTTGCATTATACGTTTGACATCCAATTCATCACCTAACAGTTGGATGAGAGTTCGAAAACACAGGACAATACCTTCACGGTGTTCGGGGGGGATTGTACTAAACTTCATGCACAATATTCAGCTTATTAAACCCTCACCACAACCCTGAATGCAAAGCGTTAATTCTCATAGTGCTACTAGAATGAAGAGCAATAAAAAACCGTGACCGAAAGTGATGATTCTTATTTCTCATAGTTTGTTTCAGATTGACAGGTCTGGATTTAGTAGTTGGAGAACGCTTTGAATAAGACTGTGTTATCCCAGTCTCGAAGAGTCATACTGGTGACCATTAGTTGGTATGGACTTGTTTCACTAGCAGTAGTTATGGAACTCATGAATAATGTCGTAATGTGACATTCTGGACAATGTTGCATTGCCTAAGATTATGGAATTTAATGTAAAAGAACCAGCAGATTAATGCACAATGCCACATCGTATTTCGTGTGGCAGTGGCTTTCAGGCAAATAATATCTCTTTACCAACTTATAGCTTCAACCTAATTCCAAATTAACTTCCTTAGGACGCTTGGAAAGTCACCTAAGAGACAAATGAAATTCTTTCCCAAATTTCACTACGCTATGTGTTGCTTTACAAGAATGATTGTCAGTCTACTCGAAAAGTTTACCAAAGCCTTGTTGCAAGCGTTAGCAATAGAGACTAGGCTGTGATTATAACACCACGGGCTGGCCTTTTACTTACAAAATATGCGCTCTTCCATTACTTTTGGTAATGTTTTATAATTTGCTAAAGACAAATTTAGAAAATAAACTTAGTAGTTACATTTTATTACCTCTGATATTTGTAATATCTGTAATTTTTCACTGAATTGGTAGAATGTAATTAATTCTATCATTTTAGTGTATTTCGTATCTTCAATATAAGTGCATCAACCATATGTAATGTTATATATTAATAAATGGCCTAAATCATGAACTTATCCCAGAAAATTATATATTCTGTTCATATCAGTTTCACAAACTCCATGGCCAGGTGGTTAGGGAGCTCGACTCGCAATCTGCGGGTCGCGGGTTCGAATCCCCGTCACACCAAACGTGCTCGCCCTTTCAGCCGATCAATCCCACTATTCGTTGGTAAAGGAGTAGCCCAAGAATTGGCGGTGGGTGGTGATAACTAGCTGCCTTCCCTCTAGTCTTAAACTGCCAAATTGGGGACGGCTAGCGCAGACAGCCCTCTTGTAGCTTTGCGCAAAATTAAAAACAAACAAACACAAACTAAAGTTGAAAGAAGTAAGAGTGTGTCTACAAGACGTTCTTTAATGCCAGACTCTAGTTTGTAAGAAATTAAAATTGTTAAAGGTTTGTAGTTCATCACAATTTATAACTTACAAAAAAAGTATCAAGATATATATAATGTATAACCAAACTGCAGATCTTTTTTAATCTATGACTGTATATATTACGTTATCCCAAATGTTGACTTCTCACAAAACGATTATTTAAGAGATACACTTAAATTGCAGACGTTCTCCGTTGTTCCACATTGGATGATTGCAGTAAAAGTAGTAAACCAAGTTGCAGACGATATACTGTGTGCGATTCTACTTATAAGGTGTACACAAATCAATCTCTAATTATGTCGAAAGAAAGAACAACTTATGAAGACAACACTCAACTCAGCAAATATCTCCTTCTTTCTCTTCTTCTCCACGTCTTCTCGCATCTCTTTCCTCAGCTTGTGAATTCGTCACTAGGAAAATTAACTGGTAAGACCTTCACTCACGTAAGCCTTTAATTCATAAAAGCCCAGGCCACTTAATTATAATTATGCAGTGAGGTAAAGAGAAACAGAAGTTTCTGACCGCCCCTGGTTATATTTCATTCCCCTTCGGGGAATGAAATGCACTTTTAACCTAAATTCCTACCATGCCATCAGATCAGATCTCTATTTATGTCTGCGTAGCCTTATGGATAAGGCGTCTGACTTCGAATCAGAAGATTGCGGGTTTAAATCCTGTCGCGGACGAATTAAACATGTTTTTAACATTTTCTTTCCCCTGGTTCCTTTCATCCCAATGAAGACAGAGATCTTTCTATAACAGTGTTGTATGGTAAATTGTTTATTTACTTTCTAATTTATTTATTAAACGATTTAAATTTTTCATTGGACGTTAGTTAACCTGTGGACTTTAAAACGCGTGTAACAAGCACAAAACATACACCATCAAGATCAAAGGTTGGTGCACACTACTGTTTACTTTATAACACACCATATGTTGAGTTGCTTATTTATTTGAGAGTATAGCGAGACAAAAAGATAATACCAGTGGCTTACACCCAAAATTCATGTATCTGTTAACTATTTTACCGCTATCGTAGCGTTCTATAAGACATAAATACAAACAGAGTGCAAAAAAAAAGGTTCCTCGGTATCTACTCTGTTAATAAAGAAAATCTAACGTTTCTTTCATCCGTAGCTGAGTTTTATTAGATAATGTTATAATTATGGGTTATAAGAAAGTTATAAGTGCATTTAACAGTAAGAGTAGTATATATAATACAAAATAAATAACATTAAGTTACATGTAGAATGGTTTGTAGAAGCAAAGAGCTTCTACATGGTAGGGTACGATATTCTGTTACGACAACGTTCGTTTAATATAGTTATACCAGAGCACTTTTTTTTTTTTTCTATGGACCTCTTAAGGCAGTGTAACGCGTTATACAAGAATGCTCTTCTAAAAATGTTTTATTCAAGCTGCTATTTTAACCTCAATCTTCAAATAAACAACTTAAAAATTTATCAGATTGCAGAAGGAAGTCTTTGGAAGCATCAGAACAAATATTCAAAAAAGACACGATATTTTACAATAAACCAGAATTTTCTTCATACCGAATCTGATATGTGGAACTTGTTCTGGATAAATGATTTTCACTATAAATATGGATTTTTTTAAAATTAATTTTAAAACCTCCTCAGTTGCATTTTATTTGATTAATTTAGTCATCAACGTTATTGCCTTCAGAATCAGTTCCAGATAGTATTCTTACTAACGTTTAATTTTTTTTTGAAACTCAAAATTCGTCCTCCCAATACCTGTAAATACTTATTGGGTACTTTTTTTACATAAACTAAATACTGCAATAAACAATGCACGATGTAATACAACACTATTTTCTGCCACCAAAGGTAAAGTGATAGAGAAAAAAATGCTTCTAGATAAAGATAAGTTATAGCTAAGAGCGTCATTCTATAGAGTCTTTGAGGAGACTGAAAGCCAATTCAGTATCTAGCAGATTATTAGATAAACTTAGACGCGAGACACATCTGCAAGTTTACTGGAACTTGCAGTTGTTTTTAACTCGCCGAAATGGGTCGATTGAACCATTTACCTGTCTTATCTCCTGCTACATTGGTTCTATATGCTTTCAGACAGAAACAGATAATTTGATAATATAAAATATACACATTAAAAGGAAGGAACAGAGACACTGTTGTTAAATTTTATTATTGTTATTATTATTACAAATGATAGTACCATAGAGACCACGCTATAATGAACACCAAAGGCACTTTGTTAGAGTTGAACAAAGTTCTGTTGGTTTTTTGTAGTATCTTGGAGACGTTCACTAACTGCATGTAACAAGATTGGAAGGTAAAAACTAGAAATGATTCGCCTTCCCGCTATTCTACTTTTTCATTGAATTAGTTTAATGATATAATTGATTCTATCATTTAAATATGCTTAATGTCTCTAATATGTGTGTGCACCAGCTGTAATATATGTTCTCAAATGTGAAGCTGTTCCAGAAAATTATCTATACTGTTTATATCACTTTCCATATAACAAACAATAATATGTAATAGTATATTTAAAGTTTATCAAACTGTAGTTGAAAGTAGTGTTCCTGTGGCTTTAAGATGTTCTTCTATGTTTAGGTATATTTCACAACACATCAAACTGCGAACGTTTTCAGTGGATCATTAAGATTAAAGCACAATAAATCTATAAACGCACGGCTCGGCATGGCCAGGTGGTTAGGGTACTCGACTCGCAATCTAAGTGTCGCGGGTTCGAATCCCCATCCCACCATACATGCTCCCCCTTTCAGCCGTTGGGGCGTTATAATGCGACGGTCAATCCCACTATTCGTTGGTAAAAGAGTAGCCCAAAAGTTGACGGTGGGTGGTGATGAGTAGCTGCCTTCCCTCTAGTCTTACATTGCTAAATTAGAGACGGCTAGAGCAGATAGCTCTCGTGTAGCTTTGCGCGAAATTTATAATAAACTAAACTATAAACGCTCACTAATTTATGGCTAATTATATAGCTAAAAAATATCAAAGTTGTAGAACTTTTCCAGTTTATGACTGTATATATTATGTTCTTCAATATACAGTATTACTGTCCTGAACAGAAAAGCCAAACTTTAGCTCTTTTATAATCTGTGAATGTGCATAATCCTAAATGTATTACAACGCTAGAATCCGGGTTTCGATACCCGTGGTGGGCAGAGCACAGATAGCCTATTGTGTAGCTTTGTGCTTAACTTCAAAAACAAAAAAGAACAACAACAACCTAAATGTATTATTGTATTGATACAATAACCAAAGGTTTCCTTGGCATATTTATTTGATAGTTAAGTAATAAACAGTGAGTATAAATTACGTCCGTGCAGCCTAATGGATAAGGCGTCTGACTTCAGATCAGAAGATTATAGGTTTGAGTCTGTTTTTAAACAATTAATTGAAATCCTACAGTTTCTACAGTTGCTTTATTATAAAGATAAAAATATTCTTTCTACTATATTTTCAGATAACACCTCGTTCTTTATTGAGTCCACACATTACAAAAGTAGGATCTTGTAAATTTCAGTTATTACATTTTCATTTTTATGTTTCTTTATGACCTTAAGGTCAATGGTGATACTCCTATTTACTCTAGAAAACACCAGTTTTGATACTGTTTTCGCTTCCAGAGACTTGCGAGACAAGAATAAAATCTTAGCGGTTTCGACCTAAAGTTAAAGTGCCTGATATATTTATTACAGCTATCATTGCCTTTTCTGAATAAAAATCAGGAATAGATCGCAGAAAAAAGTTCTTAAGCCCTAAGGTTTCCTTCTGCAGGAAACGAATAATCTCTGTTATTTAAGTTTCGTTAGATAATGTAATATTTATAGGTTATAAGACAAAACACCCAAACTTGAAAAGACAGAGTGGTTTATGTAATATAAAATAAATAACATTAAATTTTGGGAAGTTTTAGAAAGACGAAACTTCTGCATGGGAGGTGTGTCATATACTGTTTCAACAAGATTCTTTTAATGAAGTTATTATGGGGAAAATCTGTGTTTCCCATTCTAAGATATTTATTGTATTCATCCAATGGCAAATATTTAGGCCTTTTCCAGTCTATAACTGTATATATATTGGGTCAACTGAGTTGTATCTGTAAGGATACTCATTTAGTAGTGACTTTCAAAAAGACCATTCTACTTAAAATATAATCAAACTGAAGATTTTCTCCTAATGTGAAACTCACCAAACTCAGAGGTACAATTTAGGTAGGTCAAGGGGAGAGGCATTAATGTTTAGTTTGCTTTATTTAAATAGCTGTTAAATAATACAGGAAATAATAAGAAAAAATGCTCCCAAAATAGACTGATTTTTATATTCTAATATTAAAAAAATGAAGATCTTTCCGGAGAATGTCTTCCCTGGACCTTCAGCAAAAGTCGATTCTCCCCCCCCCTCTTCTGCCATTGAAACTTGAAATCACTCCTGACCAAACTGGGTGCGTTCTTCATGGTATAGCAGTGTCTATTTGAAATTAAAATTGTAGACGTTCTTCATTGGATGATTGTAGTAAAAGTAGACAAATCTGTAGACTTTATATTGTGCATCATTTACACTTATTAGTTGCAAAAAACGTTTTTAATAGTTCATTCATTTTATATGTTAAATTATTAAACAGAAGTTATGTATTATGTACACGTAGACTAATGACTAAGGTGTCTTATTTCAAATTAAGATATTATAGGTTTGAGCCTTTAGCAGAAGAATGTTAAGGTTTCATATTTTTGAGCAATTAATTGAAATTATTTTCCTCCTGAGTTTCTATGATTGTTTGGAGGGATATTTTAAGGGAATTGTATTTCTCTTTCAATCCACTCATCAGTAAATTGGAATTATGTAAATTATTATTATTATAATTCGTTTCTTTGTTTATCACCTCAAGATCTGATGTGATCGTTCCTTTTACACTATAAAATATCAGTTTTGTTGTTGTATTAAGAGATTAGCGAGACAAGTCAAAAATATCAGCAGTGTCAATCCAAAATTCAAGTGTTTGTTATCTTCATTACAGCTATCATAGCCTTCTCTGAGCCACAATCACGAACAGACTACAGAAAAAGAAAGTTCCTAGGTATGTGCTCGGTTAAAAAAAAAAAGCTAAGCCTTCTTTTAGCCGAATAAGCTTTGTTAGTTGAGTTTCATTAGATAACATAGTAATTAAAGGTTATAAGTCTATTAGTTCAGTTTCATTAGATAACGTAATAACATAGGCCTGCCAATTTATAGTTCATAAAAGTTGTTTTGGCTTTAATAACGGATTTTACATAATTCAGCTACGCAGATTTCAAAAATAGCATTAATTTTTTTCTATCACGTAAGGAAGAAAAAAACCCTTATTTCATTTACCACAATGAACATTTATTATTATTATTATTATTATGTTTGTTAACAAAAATACAAATAAACTGAAGAAAAGGGAAGAGCATTGATGTCAAACGAATATGCATCCTCATTCATCCAGATTTTTTTGTGAACTCTAACTCTTTTATTCTCAAACTTACGTGTTGTGGTCTTTCTTTTATGTATTGCATTATGATGTTTTTTGAACAATCTGTACGTGATGGAGAAAAATGGATATCATTTTCGAATTCAGCGTACAGGAATTATAGTAGAACAAGTAAAACTTTCAAGACAATAAAACTATCACAGGTTTGTGTAATTTAAGGTAAGACAAACCGAGGAAAATTAATACGTTAGAGTAAGTGAGAGTAGATTATGTAATATAAAATTTAACCTAGAGAAATACAAAACGGTTACATGGTACATATAATGTTTTAGAAAGATTTATTTAATAAAGTGATACGAGAGTACAACATTTTACTATCGATCTGTCAAGGCGATGTTTCGCATTATGCAAGAATGCTCTTCCAAAAATGTTGTATTGAAATTGTTACTTTAACCTCAAACTTGAAACAGGCATCTCCAATGTTCATCAGTTTGGAGAAGAATGCTTTTTTGTAGACGTATAGTATTTATTAATAAAAAAACATATACAAGTAATTTTAAAGCACAAGGACGTTGTTTTACAGCATACCAGTAATTAATTTTTGCCAGATCTCTCCGAACCTATTATTCGGAACTATTTTGACTTTTTTTTTCAATCTAAACACAATCAAAATAAAACACAATCTTAAGACTTCCTCGATTGCATTGCAAATTGACATTTGACCCCTGTAGTCAACGACGTTTCTTCCTTCTATCCCCAACCGATATTGTAGCCTCAATAATGTTTAAATTGCTTTTTCCTACACTAAAAATCCTTCTTCCTCATACTTGTTAGTAATAATTCGGTACCTTTTTTATTTTTAGAAACTAAGCACTGCAGTAAGCAATACATGATGTAATACAACATAACTTTCATCCACCAAAGTTAAATTGACAAAGAAAAAACGCGTATTAGTAAGATAAAGATATTATATATAAGTGTTTCATTCTAAAGAGTATTTGAAGAGACTGAAAACCAGACAAATCTCTAGCAGATAATTAATTAAACTGAGACGCGAGACTCTTTAGAAACTGGAAGTTTGTTGGAAGTTACAGTTGTAGTTGATGCACCGAAATATTTCAGATTTCCCGTTTTATTTCCTATTTCTATACTCACACAGAAAATAAATGGTTTGATAATATATAAGATACCTACATACTAAAATACGCAGGAATAAAGGAAGAAACAGAGACCTTGCTGTTGAGGTATATTACGTATATATATATATATACATACACATTCAATGTCAGATATACGAAAATTTTCCTTCCTTCGGTGGCTCATTGTGTGGCATTACACATAAAAACAAACAAAGAAGAAGCTTCATAACTTCATCTGTAAAATCCTTGTAACACCAGTAAATTTTTCATTAATATCGCAGGATCAGAAACTGAAAATATATGATTTATGGATATTAGTATAGTTCACGCTCTATTTATAAACCTATTTTAATGTTATACAAATTATATTTACCGGTCAGTTTTAATTTCCTTACCAGCTTACAAGTTCTATTAACCTTCATATTTTAATGTTCTAATAAGTCTACAAGTTCTATCTATCATACTAATTTAATGTTTTAATCATTCTATATATTCTATTCATCACAATAATTAAAGGTTCTAGTTAAGCTGCATTCCAATGTTCTAATTAATCTATCAGTTATACTTGACATCCTATTTTAATCTTCTTACCATACTTTAATGTTCTAACTAGTTTACAAGTGTAATACTTTAACCTTCCCTGTTTTGAGATCATACAAGATGTGAGTTCGTTAAACGGTGATTGTTTTGACTTTCTTGTAGGGAAGATAGTATGTCACATCCGTAAATAGAAACTTTCTTTCCTGTCAGTGAATTAGATAAGGGTAGGGGCAGCCACGGTCTAGAGCTTGAGTCCTAGAGGACACATATCTTGAATGTAAGGTGCATTTCGTGTGCACACTTGGCTTTGTGTATTTTATTTTTGTATATAAAGAACATTTTTTTTTTCTGTAAGGTATAATTTTTTCTACTTTCTTTTATGTTTTAACTTAGTGTATCTTGTGTTAACTAACTTGTGTAGCTTTAGCATTTTCGCTTTACTTTTAATTTTCACTTTGAAAAACAGAAGTAAATTGTTTCTTTAAACTTGGAAGAGAGAGAGAGAAATTTAAGAATTAAAGTTTCAGTATGTAGTTTGGCTAATGTTTGAAATACACTTTAAACTTTAACTTCAGTTTTGTTTAAACTTAACTTGTGATTTGTTTCATTCTTCACTATGGACTAATTGTCAGTTTAGGCTTAGGTTTTAATTTAATTTATAGGGGGACAAAATGAGCTGATGAGAACTTTTGAATGAGGTCTTTGCTTTTATTCCTTATCAGTTTGACACATACCGCTTGTCCTTGTTTTTCTTTTGTGGTTGTATTGTGTTATTGTAATTATTTTTGTTTTTGTGAATAAGCATTTGTGTACCTGTAAACTATCAATGTCGATCTGTTTTCTAAACGATCCTGGTTGTAGATTTTAAAATAATTATTATACTCAGTAGTCTGATATTCTCTAAACCACCAGATAATGGGCCTAACTGAGTGCTCTTCAGAAAATCCGTTTTACTGGGAATAATACACACGTTCTCTTTACCATCCTATCTCAATATTTTTAATCAGTTTACAAGATCCATTAATTACCCATTTTTATATTCTAATGAATTTACAAGTTCTCTTTACCACACTGTTATATTATTCATATCAGTTTACAAACACACTTACCCCGATTTTTAATATTTTATTCAGACTAGAAGTACTATTTAACAGTATGTTTAAATGTTTTACCAGTTTACGAGATATATTAACCACCATGTTTTCATGCTCTAACCAAGTTATGTTTATCACACTATTTGTAATGTCCCAATCAGTCTGTAAGCTTTATCTACCTCCATATGATAATGTTTTATTCTAAACATTTATCTAAAGAACATTAAGAGTGAGGCAAAATGTTGATGTTAGTGATTTTTCTTGGTCAGAAAAATTATGTTAATGCTTGCATGGTATTTAATCGATTTTGACCACTAGTGTGGATTCAACTCTGCAGTCTCAACTATCACTTGTTTCAAACCTGGACTCTGTTTCGTATTTTAACCAATTAGTAGTGAAGGGAATGGACCATGGCCGTGATGAACTTAGAGAGTAAAGATGGGATATGGGTCAAGCTCGAGATCCAAGGATGCCTGTGTCAACAGTCTACAGGTGGTAGAAATCATGTTTTAGTTGAAGGATATACGTGAATACTTCTAGACACGGAAATTTTTAGGGCCCATCAGAGTTTTAACCCACACTTCTAACAGAGTTTTTATGACCAATAAGAGCTCACTTGATTGTTCGTTTCCAATCCTGACTTTTATTATTTAAGTTCAAATTATTAACACTTCTTATTACCTTTTATTTCAGTTAACCAATGGGAAGCTATTATCCTCTTCAGCTAAATATACAGTCCCGAGTCCCTATACACTAATTGAAGGAGACTGTGATGTAAATTTTATCTTTTTATTTTAGTGATGAGATAAAGTTTATAACCTTGCTGAGCACCCAGGAAGCTGGTCTTCCTTAACATTGATAGAGTCGATGAATGAGAGCAGTGTCAGATGTTGCATTAAATATTCATATTCTGAGCGAATGGTTTAGCACTGAAGTATCTAGAACCACTGAAATAGCCACATGCCATCATTTAGCCAAGGAATGAAGGTTCTACCAAACCAGTGATGTAGAGCATGCTAGCTGCCCAGCCGGTAGTAGCTCTGTGTATAAAAGCCAGGAACAGATCCAAATCAAAGCCATAAACAAAACTCTAACACCAGGCAAAGGCTTCAAATGTCCTGTCAGAGTGTGTTTTGTTAAGAAAAATAGGGAGCATCCTATTGTGTTAACTTCTAGTGAGATCATCACAACACCTGTCCCAGCAGTATCTTCTTGGAACTCCAGTAGTTGAGGAAATCAACAAATTAGGAAGGTAACATAGAGCGTGGTTTTTACTACCACCAATACTCTAACTGTGCATTAGACACTAGTAATGGCAGTGATCATGGGTCACAGAATTTCTACTTCATCAAGATATCACCTCAAGGATCTACGATTAACTTTGAAGAAACGTAAACTGTTCACCAATACCCTGATTAAAATAAAGAAATGAAGAACAATCAACCAGGTGGATAGATGCCTGGGCATTCTAAAATTGAAAGGAATATTAGTTACTAAAGTGACCAGAGCCACCAACGTAGGTGGAGGAGAAAATGCCTTGTCTCCGGGATGATCTGGCGAAGACTCGCATGGTTCTTGCAAGAGCTCGAAAAATCATCTGCCAGGTCACCCCGATACACCACAAATCTACGCCCGAATTGTTAGAATTGCTGTCAGGGATTTTTTATGTAAGGGGCTCCAACGTCTCCATCTAATTTTATATATATCGTAGTGATTTCTAGTTGATTTTAAGACCAACGAAAAGTATTAGAAATTGAATTGAAGTGCTATAATGTAAATCATCAACTACCCCAGGCATTAATCTGTTATCATATGTATCATTTATTAAACAATAAATTGAGAACGTTCGACTCGCAATCATCCTTTCAGCCGTGAGGTGTTATAACGTTGCAGTAAATCCCACTATTGCATTAGAATAGCCAAGAGTTGACGGTGAGTTATATGTAATAACTGCTTTCCCTCTGGTCTAAATTAGAGACGACTAAAACAGCAGATAGCCGACGAGTAGTTTAGCGTGAAATTCAACAACAACAATAAAAAATAACAAAAACGTAGAGGGCGTTCCTAGTGGCAAATATCAAAACTTCGAAATTTCCGAGCTACGCTCTATTTACTGTTTCTATAATTTAATATTAAATTAAATTGTGCTGATATAATTCCCTCTTTCATTCTTTTAATTTCATTTACTTTTTAAAATTGTACGATATTTATATATCTTCTGTTTATGTTATTTATTATTATTATTTACCATTTGTATTTATGTTCATTTTTTTATCCTATTGTGTGCTTATATGTATTTGTTCAACTTTTAATCTTGTTTTTGTGTTATAAAGTACACCGAATTGGCTCCAGTGTATTCCTCCTCCGTAACAAAGACCTGCCTGTTTAGATGCATCTGCAGAATTTTGGCACGCTCTGTCTGTAACCTCATTTTTCCCATAGGTAAATAACTGATTTTCGAGAACGTTTAGGTATTCTTAATTTGTATTAGTTTATCTTGAGTATTTCTGTAATTTCAAGTGTTAAATATTACCGAAGAACTAGGTGGCTACTTCCAATTTCAATAACTTTATTCCGTATGCTTAGTTTAAATGTATACATTTATAAATACATACATACAGTATAACCAAGTCATGAATTTGTATGATATTTGGCCCATTTTGTTTTAAAGCAAAGCCATATTGTGCTATCTGCTGTGTCCACCGCGGGGAATCGTACCCAGAGTTTAGTATTGTAAGTCCGTAAACCTACCCAACCGTGAAAAAGCCCATTTTGTAACTTGTTGTTAGTATTGGATACTCAAAGACAAATTTCTGTAGATAAATTAAGATAAAACTACTGTGCTGCCATCTTTTCACATCTTTAACTACTATATTTTTCAACAACATCATTTTGTTGTTCTATATTTATAGCCTTACGTGTTTCTTCGTTTAATTGGTTCACTCAAGGCAACACTAAAGTAATTGTGCATTATTTTGTACATACTATTCTCTAACTACATCCTGTTAAACCTAACTAATAATTTTTAATCAAATCGTTATTTAAGATAACTAGCTATAATTATATAGAATAGAAACCCAACTCCTAGGTTATTATCTGTTAATCGTATCTTATTCATTATTGATATTGATTAAATTTTCATTGATATAATTTTAGAATAACTTCAGTTCATGCAATATATATTTCAGTGGTGCTATATAGTTGTGAGCACTTTGGCCGTTTTGTGTAACAATATATTTACAAGTGTATTAATATTAACTTTTATCGCCACCTATACTCATTTTAGGAAATTAAACTTATCTGACGTTACATTGCAGTAAAATAATATTTTTATTTAATTTTATTTTTGGAATTCAATTACTACCGAATTTGATATAAGTTATATTTTATTTGAAACAAACTTCAATGTATATTATTATATCTAAATGAAATTGGACGTATATTTTGTTTTTATTTAGTAAATATTTGAAGTTTCACCAAGTATTTAAAAAATAAGTCAAAACCTTTAAAAAGTATTATATTAAATAGAACTTTAAAAATCTAAATATTTAAGTAATATGAGTAAGATAAGCTCGTCACATTCTATCTTCGTCCTAATGTATGTAAACTGAGAATAGTGTTTTAATGTGGCTGAAGAAATTCTAGCCATGACATCATATAGGTTTTTTTTTTTCTTTCATTTAGCGAGAATCATAAAATTGTACAAAAAATTAATTAACGTTTACGATGACAAAAGTCTATTCGTCCATTTTGGATGATTCGAAAGTTGTAAAAATTGTTATTTAATACTTTCAGATATTCAAACATTTATAGTTGTAAATTTGTATTTAATTTTTGAAATTAAGTAAACTTTCTTACTCAGTATGCTGTACTATCATAAAGATGGGTGAAAATCTTTCTCTTTTCTGACACTCCTTGAAAAAAAAATTCCCTTCCTGCTCTTACCTGAACAACTGGTCTTCAAAATGAAAAGCCAAGTTTCCGTAAAATGTAGTTTTGTTTTTATTAAGCACAAAGCTACACAAAGAGCCATCTGTGCTCTGCCCACCACGGGTATTGAAACCCGGTTTCCAGCAGTAAAAATCTGCAGACTGTGCCACTGAGTGGTGGGAAAAATGTTGTAACTCTTAAAAAGAAATACATAATGAGGTGTTCATAATTAGTTCATATTCAATAGTAACAATAAAATCAAATCATAAGCTTCTGCGGCTTGTGGGGCAAGAAATAAATAACTATAGGTATAATAAGGTAGCATTAGAGTTAAAGGTTTAAAAACTCAAAATGTTAACTATATTTAAACCTTTGGTTTATATGTCCTATGCCAGGGATTTGTGGCTTCGTAGATTACATAACTATTTAACCTTACGATGACTTGAAATATTAAAAATGGCGCCATCTGTTCGAAAGGATCGAAAATGTAAAATATATTATTCTCCATCCTAATAAGTATATGTAAACACTATTATTTTGTATAAGTTTGATTAGGAAGTGTTTTTTTTTATTATGAAGATTCTAAACATACTATTGCATAGAGCCCACTAACATATCAAATAGCATACATTTTTACTGAATATATTATAATACATAAGATTGATCAATAAAGTTATGTTTGGTTCCTTATTTCTGTCTAGCTGTCGATGGTTCTGTGTGTGGAATGTACAAACTACAGTTCTATTAATACAGCGGTAAATTTACGGGCTTGCAACTAAGAAACCCGAGGTTCGATTCCTCGCGATGGACACATCGGATAGCCGCATGTAGCTTTATAAAACAAACAAATTGTAACGTTGCAATTAGTGTTGTCTTAAGACTTTAATTACTTTAGATAAGTGCCTCTTTTCAATCACGATTGTCAATTCCAAATACAACTGGGTATTTTTGAACCTGTTTGGCATCTTATTTGGCCCATAGGCAAAGAAACAAGCTTTAGAAACCCAGGGTTCAGGTATAGTTGCCCCTAATTTAGTATTGCTGATCAGAAGGAAAGTAACCAGCCAACACCACTCGGCACCTACACGATTTCTTTTAATCGAATAGCGGGATTGGTTGTCACTTTTATAACGCGTCCACAGCTGAAAGTGAAGAGCATGTTAAGCGACATATTGCGGGCTCCAACTTTGAAAACTACGATCCGCAGCCCGGCATACAAACCTTGGGCCACGTCTGGCTTCACAAATTATAAAGTGGCTTATAAGCCAAATTATCTAATTCTTACTATCCCTTAATAGATCTTTTATTTTCTCTTTTCCCTGATTACACCTACTCCCTCATGTAAGAAAATGATCTAGTCCACTTTGTATGGTGATATAAGTTGCTTTTATGCAATAAATTTGCTCTCTAAAGACGCAGCATTTTTATTATTTAAAATGAATGAAAAACTGACGAAACTATGTTTCCCAAACCTCTTTATAAATACAACTTACATATTAGCTTGGATATAATTTACAATTTTTACTGCCCATCGTAAAAATTACATTCTGTATCTATCTCTTTGTATATATATATTATGTAAAAACATTATTTCAATAGTTAATTAAATATCAACATCGAAAGGAAGGACTGTGTTAAAAACAGCAAGTCCAAACTTGTGATAAAAAACATTTTAATTATGAAAACAAGACTTAACAGCTACAACAAAACCGCTAAATATATTAAAAAGATCATCAGGGACCAGGCTTTTAATGTGGAAAGAGATTGGGAGTTATACTTGGTCAGATACTTTGGTTAGTTTTTCTATACTAGTATAATTTGTCTACTGTACTGCTAATTAACTTATTAATTTCAGCTTTTACTATTATAATGGAGTGCGTAAGTTTCACTTACTTACTCCCAATAATAGGACCTCATTTTCGTTTATTTTATGTTTATTCTTCTTTTATTAACATGTGAGACTAGCGAACGTATGTTAAGACTGGTAGACAGTGTATCCTCACCGTAATGTGGGTCATACTTCCGCAGTCACCTCCAAAACCAAGGTCACATCTTTTATCCCACGTTATAGCTTGTGCCTTGGTAATCTTTCTAATATACATAACATTTTCGTTGTAGTTGTTAAGATTTGTTTTAATGATTACTATGTTTATATATACATTTTCTGATATCTGAAATAAATTTAAATGCAAAAAGGGGGACCATCAATAAGGGCCTGCAATAATTAACATCAGACTTAAATACTTTGCAGAACTATAGTGACATTTTTGAGGTCTCCAATTTATATACTCATCAACCATTTAGCCTTCGTCAACACCAAGTAATACCGTTTTATTTCATCTGTTGGACGCTGCTTTTATCTCTCTTTGGGTAACCTGGCATTTTAGTTTTGAACCATATGTCATCTAATAATTCTGTGCTGTCAAAAACATCCAATCAACAACGAATGAATATCCCTTTTCAAATAATTCCTTAATTTGTTATATGTTTGATGCCATCATACTTTACATCATTATTCTTGACGTCAGCAAGTAATGGTCTAACTCACTGAAAATGTATCCAACTGTGCTCAAGACCATCACTGGTTCCACAAAGGCATGCATTTGTGGATACTCACGTTTCTACGGCGTTCAAATGTGCATATTTGGAACGTCAACAACGAAGACACCTGTAACTGGGTCGACTACAAACAGATTCTGCGCAAATGGCCTTGTGTGATTTGAAATGAAAACTTCTTTCAGGACGTGTTGGAATGCAAGGTACATATGGGGTTTCTGATACTTTTATTTCTTGTGCAACTAAACTGGTACCAATGACTTGGAATATGCTGCACAGTGTATGTTCGTAGCTTTGATAACAGAACTGCGAGGCATGTTCGAGAAGTATGTATGCCTAACTGACAGTATGATGGAAATGCACCTTAGAAACAGTAATGATGTTGTAGTTATTACCAAACGGTGTAAGGACTAGATTATCTTGCAGCTTCAGATATGATGACTTATTACCAAACGGTGTAAGGACTAGATTATCTTGCAGCTTCAGATATGATGACTACTACAACATCATGTGAGAATTAGGATACTCACATGATGTTGTAGTAGTCATCATATCTGAAGCTGCAAGATAATTTAGTCCTTACACCGTTTGGTAATATGATCCTTACATGTTGTTGTAGTAGTCATCATATCTGAAGCTGCAAGATAATCTAGTCCTTACACCGTTTGGTAATATGATCCTTACATGATGTTGTAGTAGTCATCATATCTGAAGCTGCAAGATAATTTAGTCCTTACACCCCTTGGTAATAGAATTCTCACACTCTATAACTATTGAAACAGGTTTGTTCTTCTGAATAAAGCTACCATATGCAGCTTGTGCAGTTCCATGTATTTCTCAGACATTTGTCTTGTACTTCACCAATGGTATGAGGTCTAGAAATACAGACGTTCGTACACTCTCACTGAAACTACCATCACAATATCTGTGAGTACTGCATGACAAGCATTTATTGCAGAAGATAGTTGTTTTGAGTATCCACAGTTTGACGGTTTTTAGGGCGACCTTCAGTAGATCTTTCGCCATCTTACGTTTTTTCTCATTTATATTTCTGTTCCTGTACAAAGCCAGTTTTCATCTAACATACATGATATTTTCTGTTGACATTCCCACCACTTGTTTACGCACCATGCCTAGACTCTCGTTTTTGTTTATATCTACACAGACACGTGTTGTACTAAAATATACCACTTAAGACACATTTGTATTTGATAGAATGAACTTCTGATTTCGTAACGCATTTTGTAGGAATTTGTTTTATATTCGGGTCTGCTGAGCTGCGTTCTAAACACAGCTGAGGATAAAACTAAGTTTCTCCTCCTCCCGGTGCTGACCCGTTCATATCTTTCAATATCTCAATGCAACAGAAAATTCGGTAAGTTAGACGTTGCTGTTCACCTAGAGTGTTTTACCAATACATGCATATCTGCTTCCAACAGTTCACAGACTGTCACACAGAACCCCTGCAATACCTTGATGCATAAGGCCTTAGAAGCCCTTTCTAAATGTAAATGATGCTAAAATTAGTATCAATACTGGATATTAACGTTACTAGACCACATATGAATGAAGCAGTACAGTTCGCCCAATGTTGCGTATTTTCCACCATGTGTTTCATAGCACTGAGGTTTCGGGAAACCCAAATCTCCATGGAGCAGGATATCAAACTTTCCACTATCTAACATACAACATTATTTACATAAATAAATTACATATTTCAGGGAAGCCACATCGGGTCATACGTTGTTAGTTTCACTATATCTTCTGTGTTAAAGTACAGCTTTGGAGAATGTTACCACTAGCAACATGTGTACAACATTGCCTTTTACTATTGTTTCTGACAGACAAGGTGTTTAAGATCACGTACAGTTGAACACACTTTTCCGTAATATGTTATTGTTCGTGATGCAGCTGGTAGTATTACTAATTCCTGCTTTTATATTTAGATAAAGTCCATATAAATTAGTAATTTTTCCATGTTATGTGTATTTGCCTACCCTATTAAATAGTGTATTGTATTGTGGCATAACAGCTTCAAATATTAAGACAAACCTCTGTGTTTTATATAGGTATTCTTTGGTTTCTGCGCTCTTTATTAAACAGTGTATATTATCATTACCTAGGCATATTCCTCGTCGCTGAACTAGGGATGAAAACTTAAAACATCTGTCTGAACAATATACAAGAAAACACAGGTTACAAGAAAGTATGATAATATCTCGCTAACATCTCAGAACTTAACACATTTTTATCACCAAAAAAATCATTCAAGATATAAGCATACTTGTTTCGAAACAAACTGATAATTCATCAGGCTTCGCACAACAAGGAAATAGCAACAACATTATTACATAACACTCTAAATATACCTTAAAATCCTGAGAAACATCAGTTGTTACTCTTGTGATATCTGTTATGCAGACAGTGTGAAACATGGAGCACGCATGCTTAATGCGTATGGACACAGCATCTTGTGGAACTAGCAGTAAGATGACTATAAATAAACTTACATATTTACTGTCAAAAGTTCAGTACTTTCCTAGCTTATCACGACTCTCCACGTTAACATTCTAGCTATCGATTGTCTACGTTAGCAGACCGACTGATATTTACATTGTACCAGTTATTTGCTATAAAACACAATGTGCATGTGCTATCTTTCTCGTGCTTCGAATACTATTAAGTAAGCCTACTGTGTTCGGGAATCACTCAGAGGTAGCAAGATGAATTTACATAAAACAAACTGTGTTAGTCCAGGCGAAAATCGAATAAAGGTTAATTTGAGCATGATTCTAGAAATGGAATTTTTTATAGTAAATATGTGTAGTCGGAGTACATATAGTGTAAATGTATTTAGTTGGAATACGTCTAGTGTAAATATATGTAGTCGGAGTACGTATAGTGTAGATGTGTATAGTTGGAATACGTCTAGTATAGATGTGTGTAGTCGGAGTACGTCTAGTGTTAATGTGTTTAGTCGGAGTACGTCTAGTGTAAGTGTGTGTAGTCAGAGTACGTCTAGTGTAGATGTGTATAGTCCGAGTGCGTCTAGTGTAAGTGTGTGAAGTCAGAGTGCGTCTAATGTAAATGTGTAAAGTCAGGGTGCGTCTGGTGTAAATGTGTATAGTAGGAGTACGTGTAATGTAGATGTGTGTAGTCGGATTGTGTCCAGCGTAAATATGGGTAGTCGGACCGCGTCTAGTGTCGATATTTGTTGTAGAAGTGCATATGGTGTAGATGTTTGTAGTTGGAGTACGTGTAGTATAGATGCGTGTAGTCGGAGTGTTTCTAGTGTAAAGGTGTGCAGTTGGAGTGCGTGGCTTAGTGTCTAGTGTCAATGTAAGTGGTCCAAGAATTCTAATATAAATATAAATGGTCGGAGTGTGTCTAGAGTAAACGTAAATAGTCTAAGCTCGTCTAGTATAGATGTGAATCGTTAGGATGTGTCTAGTGTAAATGAGTCTAGTTGGAGCGAGGCTAGTGTAAATGTGAATCGTTAGGATGTGTCTAGTGTAAATGAGTTTAGTTGGAGCGAGGCTAGTGTAAATGTAAATCGCTAGAATGTGTCTAGTGTAAATGAGTTTAGTAGGAGCGAGGCTAGTGTAAATGTGAGTCGTTAGGGTGTGTCTAGTGTAAATGAGTTTAGTTGTAGCGAGGCTAGTGTAAATGTGAATCGCTAGAATGTGTCTAGTGTAAATGAGTTTAGTAGGAGCGAGGCTAGTGTAAATGTGAATCGTTAGAATGTGTCTAGTGTAAATGAGTTTAGTAGGAGCGAGGATACTGTAAATGTGAATCGTTAGAATGTGTCTAGTGTAAATGAGTTTAGTTCGAGCGAAGCTAGTGTAAATGTGAATATCCAGAGTGAATATAAACAAAATTCTAAAATCCAAATCCAGAATTGAGCTGATTTGAATAATAGCGACAATCTTTTTTAATGATGATGAAACGAAAAAAATAAGTGGACCAAAAATTCATATTTATTTTCTTTTGGGATAAATTTATGTTTCACAAGTTCATGTAACCAGGAGTATCAGGCTAAAAACCTTAAAACTCAAAATAAAAAGATATTTCAGTCAAACTTTATTAACATCCTAGTGAACTGATGCGCGTCAAATGTTCTCATATTACTAGAAGCTATATAGACGCCACGTTTTTTTAAAATTTGTTAATGGTGGTCATTGTCGATATCAGCATATTGTATGTATACTCTAATGCTAATGTTTGATGAAATAAATGACCGGAGGGTGTAATATAGTTTACTATTTATAAATGAATGCAAGATTTCTTGTTTTTATTTGTCCTTTTTCGTATCATAGAGTACTTCTTTTTTTGTTCAACAAAATTTCTAAAAGTACTTGTAGTATAGTTTGTGATTAGGGTAATGGTAAATAGTAAACAGTGAGGTTTAATACTTGATATCTAATAATAATAATAACATATATTATCCATTTGTCATTTGCTCACAATCTTTTCAAATGAAAGATTATTTCCGACACTGACTATATTCGATTCTAGATAACTTCGTCTTGTACAATAAATTATAAAAATTATACTATCATTAATCACTTTAACTTATTATATGTTGTATTGTATATTTTATATTTTATGTCCAGCATAAGGTAATATTCTGACCAAACTTAGAGTTATTGTATAAGCTATGGCTCAGTTGTCTGCCTTTGTTCATAAAGATTGTTGTCTGTTACACATCAGCAACCATTAAATATCGAAATAACTATAAATATATTGTTGTAGCCTATGTTTTTTTTCTAACTTAGGCATTTATATTATTAAATTTGGCTATGATGTCACGTGGTAAGCCTAAACATCTGGAATTTTTTAAAAGGTTAGAAAATGATTTGAAGAGGATTAAATTCGAGTTGATTACTGATTAATTAGTAAGTTTGTTATAGATGTTTGATTACTGAATTAGTGAATTGAATTACTCGGTTAATGTCAGCCAGCTATTCAGCTATTTAACCTTTGTAAGTTTTGAGTTTATGTTCGCGATGAAGTGTGAGAGATACGAATATGTGCTGTAAGTACGAGAGAAATAAGTTAGCAAGGCATTGGAATTACTGTATCACTATTAGCTTCTACAGTGACATTATGCCTATCAATGAGCGTTAGTTAAGCCAACTTGTAGGACTTATTGTCAATTAAATAACGTTATCATTAAGTAAACTGAACTTTGTGTTATTCTTTTTATGAAGTAATTTATACGAACGTGGCCAACAATGGAAACCATTATAACACTGGAGTCAGGTGAGATTATTTTGTTAAAAATAAAACAGATTACAGATGGAGCTTCGAGATAACGACACATGCTCGAAACGAGATCTAAAATTTACTGGAAATGACAAAACAATGAAAAGATGATCAAAAATAAAGAGACAAATAGTGGAAAGAAGATTGAAAAGAAGACAGGAAATAAGAATTACAAGAAAAAGACGTAATATTTACAGAAAAGTATGAACAAAAACGAACTTAAATGAAGACAGGATCAAAGAAGTCATAGAAAATATCAAAGAGAGGTTAACAAAGCCCTAGGAAATGTATAAAAAGATAATAAAATAAGACTGGAGAAGTACAAAATGATTATAATAACAAGCTCGAGGAAGTATAGAAAAATAATAGTTAAAATACCTAATAAGTCAGAGCAAATGTAAAAAAGGGCATCGATACTACGAGCCCCCCATTGGCACAGCGGTATGTCTGCAGACTTACAACGCTAGAATCCGGGTTTCGATACCCGTGGTTGGCAGAGAACAGATAGCCCATTGTGTTGCTTTATGCTTAATTACAAACAAACATACAAAACACAAACGATACTACGATAAAACATTAAAAACTGATTAGGCAACTGAAAAGATCATACCTACCACACCTATTTCTGCATCTCCTCAAGACTTCCAACTTCAACGTCCTTATCTACGCCTTATGGAATAGGAGAACCTATATGGTCTGTCGACATATTTTACTACTACTACTACTGGTTTGCCATCTACGACCATAGGGCCTTCCTGGGATACTCCAGGTACACTATTACGTCATCAAGTTACATAATTTAACAGAAAGGATGAAAAAATATCACTATATCACTCAATCTAAAAACCAATAGAATATGATGACAAAGAGTATCATGAGAGACGTATCAAACTCAGTTTGAAATAATTTTCTTGGTGAATAAATGGCACAGTGAATACCAAGATATTAATCTTACTGCACATTTCAAAGCACCAGGCTTAATAACATTAATTAACCTCCTAACAAAAGCCGTAAAAACGATTAGGCATTGGTGGCCACCTCATAAAATAGACTTCAAGTGTTACTTAAGAAGGAAGTTTTAAAAGTTTGGGAGTGAAGTAAAAAAGAAAAATGAGATCATGCCAAAACATGAGGAAAATTCAAACATGCCCAATTATCTTATCCAGATGCTCCACATGAAATAGTGGATTTGTTTTGGCAAGCAAATGATTCATAGATGCCATAGCAGATAAGGATGTGCGTATTCGACAAAAAACAAAGTCTATGCACATCTTTAAATGAAGTTGTGTCGTTGGTAATATAACATAAATCAGTTACATTCACAGGTTTAAGATTTATAAGATTATCAGCTCAAATAGTGTAGAAATATTAACTCTCTCTGACGGAGGTCTGGAAAAACAACAAGACATCTGTTTACTTAGAATAGAAGAAGGGAACTACAGCACAGAAGATGATTTCGTTGAAACTTAAAAGGAAATAAGGATAGAAGACAAAAGCCCATAGGAAGTAGAAAAACTGCTCTCAGAGGATGACAGAAAAAGAAAGCTGCTATAAGTGTGCAAACATGGACATAACATATGATATTTTAATGAATCAGCTGCTAGTAATATGCTAAGAAGATACCATGAGAATGTGAATACTCCATATGCCCAAACTGAGATAAAAAGTGCATTATTTAAATATACCAGTTCACAAATCACTGAAGACATTGACGAGAAACTATTTAACTTGTTGATTGATGCTTATTCTATGGCTACCTTTATTCGATGTAATCTGGTAAAACAAGCTGGGAAATTGCCTATAGAGATAAAGCAAAAAGATAGACTGATTCTAACAGCAAATGGTCATAAACTTCCAGCCAGGCTAAAGTTTGGAGCTACCCATAATGTGGGAAGCTTTTTTACATAACATGATGTGTGGGTAAATGACATTGAAAAAAAAGAGCATTTTGGGAATAGACATCATTATGAAACATGAAAGTGAGGCTAGACTCTCTCCAAACAGTTTTACAGTCTATGATCAAGAAATGTTTATGCATATATAATAATTACAACACCAAGCCACCAAGAAATAAATCACTCATACCAGGTCTTAATACGAATAACTTTAGATCTAGTGGCTGGAGACTGGTAGAATCAACACTTTACCTTGCTGTGAGGGATTGCTGGTTGGAAGAACTATTATGGATGTGAAGTATAATAATGTCATCATTGTGTCATGAACACAACAACCACGAAACTTGAATAAATTCTGGATGAAACATAGCAAGAAGTGAAGATGTATAAATAGTACTTCCATATATAATAAAACCTTAGGAGTAGGATGAAGAAAATCTATAGTTAATTCTTCACATAATGGAAATTTACTATGTCATTTACAGGAGCTATGTGACTGGAGCTATGAAAGTCTTACATCTGAATAACATCACATATTACATGATATGCTCATAACACAGGCTTCATAATAAAATATTTCATAAAATCGATACTGGATATGCAGCCCAATATGACAATTGCCAGATGTCTCCCAGATGCAAAACAGGATGAAAAAACAATACTAGTCCTTTGGTATCACCAATTTTACTTGTGGAGAAAAAGAATGAATCCACATGATTTTGTCTGGACTACAGAAGGTGAAAGAAGTCACAAGAAGGGTGTCTACTCTGCAATGGATGATTTATTTTGGTCAAAATAGCTTTCAAAAAAGATCTTAAAAATGGATACTGGCAAGTGCAAGTTGACAAAATGAGTCGAGAGAAGAAATCCTTTACTGCAAGAAATGGATAATGGTCATTGAGTTATGTAATGTATCTCCTATATCTGAATGACTAAGGAATGTGTTGCCGCTGGACTACCGTGGAATGTGGTATTTATCTACTTCGTTGATGTAATCACACAGGGAAAGACTTTCAATGACGTTTGTGATATACTCGGTCAGATGAGGATAGAAGACCTTGAGCTGAGTCCTAAGAAGTATGAATTGTTTCATTGACAGGTGATTTTCCTGAAACACATAGTTAGTGAAGAGAAAATGTTTAAAAAAAACATCTAAAATTCAATCTGTCTAGAATTGGCCAACAACATGGATCCTATATGAGGTGAGAGGATTTCTTTGATTGTGCTCCTACTGTCACCATTTTGTAAAATCATTCACTCATAGGGCTCATTCTTGACAGAAGCTTTTGAAGAAAAACAACAACAAAGTTGACTGCTGGCTGTAAAAAGACCTTCAACAATTTGAAGAATGTACTACTACTTTTTTATAATTATACCCAGCATTGGAAGATAAACTCATAACAGAAACAGCTGATTATTCAATGAATCAGAAATGGTGAAGAATAACTCATGTGGCAAACAATGGATAATAAAACCAAGAGACAAAAACCTACTGGACACAGTGGGGTCTCTTTTTGAGAATGCTTTTTATGTCAAAAATGGGAAGATAACAATGGACAGAAGTTACGACTTTAGTTGATATTTACATAATCAATACAATCAGAAAAATTCTGTCACATCCGCTCTTCCAACAGCTGGGCACTTAGGTGTTAATAAGACATTGGAGAGGGTAGAAAATGTTCCTACTGAGATGGATAGTAGATGTCTGTAGAAGATCGGTATAAATAATGTGAAACTATATGAGTGAAAATTTCCACAAATTAAACAACATGGGCACTTCAGTTATGTTATGGTTTGAGCATCACTTGAGAAACTGGTTGTTAAATGTTTGTTAAATGGCCAGAGCAAATGCTATTCCTAACCAGGAATCTGGTCAAAGTGTGTGTTTAAGGTTTTGCTTTCCATAAAACTTCACTAAAATCAGGGTCTGAATCGGACTTGTTTACAAGAGGTGTTAACTCCTTGCATTAAAAAATGTCAAAGCAGAAGCACTTCATCCATCTTCTGGTGTAATGTGGAAGGCTACAAGTATATACTTTTAAATCAAGTAGACATTTATGTGAACAAGCATCAGAAAAAGTGGGTTTACTAACTTCCACTCCTACTCATGAGTTATAAAAGAGCAAAACATTGAGTTACAGAAAACACACCAGTGTCACTGATGTTTGGAGGAGAATAAAAAGAGACCTTGGACCTTTACTCACACCCCGAGGACCATCACTCAGCAGAGTTACACAGAATATGCAGTGAGACTAATACACTCCATTTATGGCATACATGACTTTACCCAATAAAGACTTAAGTCGAGTAAAGTTTTGATTAAAAGTCGCTATGATCTAAACGCTGTTAAGACTGGATTTCATCATGGAAATATTGTATTACTGTAGAATCCATGCTGCAAGAAATGAATGTCTCCAAAATTAGGCAGACATTTGGAAGGGCCCTATACAGAAGGACAGGTGATTCAAGCCAAAGGTTATCCTCTGTGATTGCCTTTGGTAGTAAATCCTCGACGAAGGAACAGCCAACTGGTTAACTTCAAAGAAGGTTTGACCAAATATAAATCAATTTCCTGAAGAGCCCAATGTTCCTGTCAAGATCACTTCCTGAGTATCACCAGGGTTGGAACCACCAGTGGATTCTATCAACCATCTACCAAATTAACTCCCCATTGATAAGACAGCAACTAACGATCAAGGACAAAAGGTTTTCCCCGTTTGTGTACCTTAGGCCCTGAAAAGTAAAGCCACCAAAACATTTGGTAAACTGGACAAACTTTTCTTTCTTTAGTCATCAAGAGAAAGTTAATGATTAGAGAGAGAACTTTTTGTTTAATTAATCAAATTTTGGTTTTACGTTTTTACAGATATAATTAATAGTTTGATTATTTTAATGCTTATATTTATGACTATTTATACTGTTAACTGTCAGGCGTTACGTTGTCATGAATAATAGAATTTGTAACTTTAATTTTCCATTGTTTTATTTGTGTAATAGTACTTTTCAAGACACTTCACAATCCAAGACCTATCAGTGAGCGTTTGTTTAGACAGATTATAATACTTATAGTGGAAGAAATAAAACAGTTTCCTTATCATTAAGCGAGCTGAACTTCGCATTCTTCTTTCAACAGGATAATACAAAACAATACGTCCCTCCAGTAGCACAGCGGTATGTCTGCGGACTTACAACACCAGAATCCGGGTTTCGATACCCATGGTGGGCAGAGCACATATAGCCCATTGTGTAGCATTGTGCTTAATTACAAACCAACAGAATACGCCTAACAATAGAAACCATTAGAACAACATAAATTACTCCGTCATTTTCATAAAACATCGACTTTCAGTTTGGTTTTACTATAAAAAAGTTTATTAATAAGCAAGACAACCAATGTCAATGACGTTTATAACTGCTATTTTCTATCTAAATAACATACGTACCTCTTAACACGTGAAGAATGAATATGTTAACAGTTTATAGAATAAGACTATATATACACATTTATATTAATGCCGCTTTACACAACTTTAGGAATTCACAGAACATTGTGTAACAGAACAGGTTAGATTTCATACAACTCCCGTTTAACCTAGTTTGTTTCCACATCGACTGCCACTAGTAACGCTTGGAGACGGCTTGAATGGGTAATTAAGAAAACTTTAATATAAGTTTAACATAACAACAAATTTACAATGTTTCGACAAGGTTTTGTTATCATCAGGTACAAGTAGTTTACACTGAAACAAATATATATATATATATACAGTATGGAACAAAGAGGTCACACGACAGGATACTGTTGCACGACTTAGAAGAGTTATCTTGGAACACAAGGGGTGGGTTTAGAGTAGGGTTGTTTTGTTCAATTAAGTTTAATTCCTTGAATTCCGGTTTGTTTAAACTTACTGTGTTTTTAATAGATATGCTATGGTTATTTGAGTTGCAATGGTGGAAAACATGGGACGGTTTTTTATTGTATTCTGTGAATCTGGTTTCCAATTTTCTTCCTGTTTTTCCGATGTAGAATTCTGGGCAGTTATTGCATGTTATTTTGTAAATGACGTTGGTATTGTGTGATTCTAAATAACTTTTGCTTAGTAACGATTTTAATTTAGTGCCGGGTTTTTGAGATAATTTGACGTTCACAGGAATTGTGTGTTTAATGGCTAGTTTTGTCCAAGTGTGGATACTTCTTGAGCTGGTTTCAGAAACATAAGTTAAACTGCAGTTTAATGTTTTGTTGTTAGGTTTGTTAGTATCAATTTTTTTCGTGAGTTGAGTTTTGTTGTGGTGAATGTTGGAGAGTTTTTCAAAAATAGCTGGTAGAAATTTGTTGGTGTAAATGAAGGAATGCTTTATGTGGTTGATTTCTTCATCTATGTAGTCTGTTGAACAAAGTCTTGTAGCTGTGTTTATGAGGGTTTCAGTATATTGATTTTTTTGTGATATCATGAGTGGAATTCCAGAGGATGTAAAGGCCGGGTGTGTATGTTCTTACGGTGAATTTTGGTTTTAAACTGTGTGTCCGATCTAATAATATTGAGTTAAGAAAAAATAACTGTTTATTGTTTTCGTGTTCTATGGTCTATTTGATGTTGGGATGAATGGAGTTTATGTGTTCAAAGAAAGTTAGTGTGTGTGCTGTAGAAGTGAAACCAGCAAAAGTGTTGTCGACATATCTGCACCAGTATAGTGGGGGATGAAGCGCAGAATGTATGGCGTGTATTTTGATCTGGGTCATGAATATATTGGCAAGAACGGGTGGAACAGGATTGTTCATACTTAAACCATCTATTTGAAGGAAATGTTTGTTGTTGAAAATGAAGTTGGTTTTAGTTGTTGTAAATTCCAAGAGAGAAGCAAAAGGTGTATTGGGTATGTGGATTAACTTGTTGGGGAGTCATTAATGTAGAAGTCGAGTGCAATAATGCAAGCTTCATTGGCTGGGACTTCGGTGAAGAGTGACACGACATCAAAACTAGCCATTAAGGCTTTCGAATTTAGTTGTTCTAATGTATATTTGAAATTGAAGGCATCTTTAAAAAATGAACCTGCAGATGTTACATGTGGTGTGATAGCCCAGGCTATGTATTTGCCAAGATTGTAGTTGAAGGAATCATATGTGGACAGTATGGGTCATAGGGGCAGTCCTGTTTGTGTGGTTTAGGAATGCCATAGAGTTATGGTGTGCGTGAATCAGTTTTACGTAGATAAAAGTGAAGATCGTCAGTAATTAAATTATCGTTTTTCATTTGTAATCAAGTTCTGTTTAATTGTTCTTTGTATGTGTTTGTTGGGTTGTTTGGGATGGCTTTGAATTTCTTTTTATCGGAAAGGATGTCGTTCATTTTGTTGATGTATTCTGAATTGTTCATGATGACAGTGGTGTTGCCTTTATTAGCTTTTAGAATTTTAATGTTTCTGTCCTTTTTAAAATTATAAATGGATTTGATCTCGTTACTTGTGAGGTTAGATTTCATCTTACGGGATTGGTTGACTATATTAATAGTCTTGTTCGAGAATTTTTTAAAAAAGTTATTTAAAATACAGTTTGTGAGAACTTCGGGAAACCACATTTTGTTGTAGTTGCCTGTAATAAATGTCTGTTGGTTGATTTCATGGATTTTTTCTTTCTGTTGCTGGAGGATGTTTCAGGTAGAGGTAGTCTTTTGTTCTTTTATGTAGTGGGTCACGAGTCTTCTGACTAGATCTTCTAGGCACGCTTTGAACTCTAGGCATGGAGTTGTTTTGTGGTTGACGGTAAAGTTGAGGCCTTTGTTTAGAAGTTGAAGTTCTGTGTCGTTGAATGTCCAGTCAGATCTGTTGATTACAAGGTTAGGCTGAGCTGCATTGTTGTGTTTCACTTCAAGTTGTTGTAGTTTCCTTAGTTGATTTAGTTTCTTATTGTGTGTAGACGTCTTTTCTTGACTCAAAAATGAGTTCTTTTGGTTGATAGCGCGTTGCATATTGCCGTATTCATCTGGTTTGAAGTAGCAGGCTAGTTGGTGGTCTAATTTCTGTTTGAGTTTTTGTAAATAGTCCAGTTCTTGATATTTGGAATTCAGGGTTGCTTTTAGGAGTTTTTTCCTGTAACTTTGGATAACACCTGAAAACTGGTTTAAATTTTTTCATAACTTGACATTCACAAATTTTGGAATTAGCTTTTTAGAGCGGCACTGTCTGAGAAAGGAAATATCGTTTCTCCTTTTGATGATTTTTATATTCAGGTTACGAAGTTTAAAGATAGTTTCACAGTATGATTGGTTTATGGTGGTGAATAGGTGAGAGAACATACTTAAAACATACTATTGCCACTAGATGGGGCTAAATCCAATTGCTGCTTTAACGCTGGTTTCTTATTCTTCTAACAAAATTCAGTGTTCTTTACTTTACTCAGTTGTTCAAACGTTTCGACGGTTTACATCTTTAAAAACTAACAAAAGAAAAATGATGATCAAATTATAATGTTAGAACCAAAACAAGGTGGTTAGAAATGTCTAGTTTCAAAACTATATTAAAACAAATATTTAAGCTAGTAAGCCAGCTTTTTTCTTTGGCTAGTATGACTGATTCATTTAACAGTTAGTTAATAGAAATCCATATATTACCAAAAATGTTTATTCAGTGGCTGAGAAATGAAAAATCTAAGAAATTCTATTTATCTATTATCAGCTTAAAATCAAAATCCATATCGATATTTACATTTTCAAAAAAATAATTCTTTTTTTTGTTAATTTAGTGCAAACCAGCACGCTTTTTGGCATTTTAAGTCTTTAGACTTATAGTTGAGCTCAAACATTTTAATTGTGAAAACTTTGTAAAATGATAAAGATACCATAAAAAAAGTTATGAAAAATTTGTGAGATTATTTAAAGAAAGCAGCACGAATGATAACAAAATTCAACTTCAACATAGAGGCAAGAGACCTTTTGTTGTTGTTGTTTTCTTTTTCTTTTTGGGGGGGGGTGGCATCCGTATAACTTCTACAGAAGTAGAGTGCAAATTGAGATATTTAATAAAACTTTAAGTATTGTGTGCGTGCCACGTATAATCTTACCTATACATTCTTGCTGTAAGATATAATGGTGAATACTATTTTAAGAATATTATGTATGTATACAGTTATATCTACCCTTCTTATCGTTAGAAACATGGTAAACACGCATCCAACCGACACAAAAAAACAACATATCACTGCGTTTTAAACCTTAATTTTCTTTCTTTTTCTGGTGTTTTACTGGAATCTGGCGTGATATCTTATTTCTCTTTTTATTCCACAAGAGCGGAATCTCTAAGAATACTTGAAAGCTTCTCACTGCAGAAATTTTCCATTATGTCTTTGAAAGCCTCCTGTTGTTCGTCTGACTCTTGAGATTTTATTGTCAGTTCCAACGCAGACACTTCCACCAATAGATTATTGCACGTTTTTTTTTCTTTTTCTAAGTGTAGTTGTTGTTTTTTTATTTCATTAAAAATTGTAATGTTTTTTTTTACTCAAATGCATCAATATGTGTGAGTGTCATCCACACATGACTAATGAAGTTAAGAGTGCCAATACCAAAAAACTTTTAAAATTAAAATAAAGAAGAGCGCAGCCACTAAATAAAGATCTGTTGATCCAAATACGGAAAGAAATTAAAAAGAGAGAGAGAGAGAGAGATTAACAATTAGAGGAAGAATGAAGTGTTAAAATTTTAAATTGAGATGGGTAAAAGCGAAGGGTTAAAAACTTCTGAAGCGGTAGACAGTAGTTAATGTAAGAAATTAAGAAGGGTCATGTGAGAGACAAGAGATTTGGGAAAGTGAGATACAGAAAACAGCTAAAGCGGCAGACAGAGAAGGAGTTAATGTAAGAGCTAAAAAAGGATCAAGTGAGGAATAAATATGCCGTAAAGTGAGGCACAGGAAACAGCTAAAGCGACAGATAAAAAGGCGTCATAGCAATAGGTAAGAGGGGTACAGAGAGGAGTAAAGAATACTAAAGTAAGAGAGAAAAAACAGTTAAAAAGAAAAACAATAGGTATTATCTTAACTGAAAAGAACGGATAAATTAAGGAACAGAAATTTATTAAAACGATAGCTAAAAAAGGATGGGATCCAAAGATACTGAGAATTATGATTAGGTTTTGAGTTGTTGGTGAGAAATTAGATTCATTAGTCAACGTCGAATTAATACAAGTAAACACTAAAATCCATTTTTCAGGAGATTTTGCTTTCGTTTATTTGGCAGAAAATCGATAGAAATCATTTTTTATAGTTTAACCGTTAAAAACGAAACTTTTTAGTGAGATTGCTTAGATTCTTCTACCTATGTAATTTTATTCAAGCATTTAGGCGTTCATATAAACAATCATAATGAAAAATTCCACAACGAATGAAAACTTTAAAAAATTGATTATAATAATTGCAACTTTAGTGAACGAACCTTTGTAATTATTTCGCAGAATATTTTATATATTTCTTCTTTAAATGGCCCGGCATGGCCAGATGGTTAGGGTGCTCGACTCACAATCTGTGGGTCGCGGGTTTGAATCCCCGTCACATGGGGGCGCATAACGTAATGGTAAAAAGCTAAAAAAAGCTTTTGGTAAAAAGAAAAATGGCTATTCGTTGGTAAAAAGAGTAGCCCAAGAGTTGGCGGTGGGTGGTGATGACTAGCTGCCTTCCGTCTAGCCTCCGTGTAGCTTTGCGCGAAATCCATAACAAACAACAGTCTGTTTGTTTGTTTTGAATTTCACGCAAAGCTACACGAGGGTTATCTGCGCTAGCCGTCCCTAATTTAACA
>NW_013665655.1:490187-524359 GCF_000517525.1 Limulus polyphemus | reverse complement strand
GGTGTGACAGGGATTCGAACCTGAGACCCTCAGATTGCGAGTCGAGTGTCTTAACCACCTGGCCATGCCAGGCCCATAACAAACAAACAAACAATCATCTTTAAGGCATCACTTGCTGCTCTAATATATTTAAAGTTATTATTTTTACAGTTGATAACACTGGGCAAGTAACACAGATCATATTCTCACTAAAGCTTTCGGTATAAAGTTTACTTTGAACCTTTTTTTATATATGACCAAGCTGGTGTGCTCCTCTTGCAAGTTGTTCTCTCTCTAAAGTCAATAATATCTAAAACATATTTTCTTTATTCCTATGTTCGCAGCTTTTCAGCATGATACTAACCTTTGTTTTGAAAGATAAAAGATCTAAACAACAAACACGGTACATATATTGAATTTTTGGTATAAATTTGGTTTTGAACCACATTAGAAAGGTATGGTACCACCTGCTTACCTTTCTTGCCTTATATTTTATAGACAATAGCTTTTAATAAGCATCACAAACTTGTTACTTTTACTACAATATGCTAAGCACTCAGGATGATTGAGCCATATTAAAGAACTATGACATCGCTGTTCTAGTTTTCCTGAAAAATTCTTCTTTCTATAATCATTTGTAAACAAATAGAAAAGTAATGTTAATTATTCCAACATTCTCAGTCATTACTTTTTGTTCTATGTGTGAGAACAAAGTAGATGCGTGCTATTATTTACTTCTTTGTCCGATAAAGTCCAACAATGAACGTGTAACTTGTATATTCAAAAGAATAGTTTAAATTGAGTTTGATCTTAGTTTCAGAATTTACTTTAAAGTACAAATAGCTGTTGATTGACACCTTATTATAATCAAGTAATAACAATAAAACACATTTGTAGAAAGAGAGAGTCCTCATTTTCAGTTACATGTCTCAATACTCCAGCACAACAACAACAGCATCAAGGAAATAAAACAGTCCCAAAGTGAACGATTACAATCATTATTCAACAAAGTTTATGTTTAAATATCAAATATCTGTCTTCATGTATCGCTTGTAAAGATACTATTACTTCTCCATCGTATTTGATGCCTAATGAAGCGAATGATAATGGGCAAAGTAGATCTATCAACTAAGAGTATGCGGAATAAATAATTATTCTATTTCTTACACTTTGTTTCCCTCTAGTTGCCTCAATATACCAAAGAACTGAAATTCTATGAAAAATATTCTTTCTCTATCTATCTATATATATATATATACATATATATATATATTGATGACATGAAGAGAATTGATTCTTGTAAAAACCGAAGTACAGACTTTCATATCAAAATGTTATTTTAAAGGCATACAATGTCGACAAAATAAATCTTTTTAGCACCTTTTCCGTTTTCTCATCTATGAGCTAAATTATCTGTAAGAACTATCTCAACTATTTTTTTAAAGATACAGGACAAACATCATGATCTATGTATTTGTTTCATGATCTAATAAATGCGATCGCATCAGGTAGCATGCGAATGTAGCTGCATTGTGGGAAGCTTTCTTAGTTTAAGTTAGTACAGACCTCTCTTCGGAACTTAATGGAACCAAATAAAACATAAACTAAGTACATTACACAAAACAGCTGAAGGATATTAATAATTTATAATGTATTATCTGAGACGAGGTAAAGACCTGCTGTGATACAATAATGTCAATCACCGACACATCTATCCGTTCATTTTTTATGTAAATCAGACATGATCTCATGTGCAAATTATTAGTCATTCAGAATATTTTCGTAAATGAACATTTCATAGAATAGGTTTACGTTTTACATCATTGCAAGTCATGACATTTCAGCTCAAATTGGATAATGATCACACGAACAGCAAGGGAAACTTGGAATCATCGATGGAACCTTAAAATCATAATGTTAATAAGATCCTTAGGTATCGGCGACTACTCTTCTGGAGGAGCTATTTCCAAGGCATTTTTTAGTGTCTGAAGCCACTTGATGGGATTTGACGCATTGCCAAGAGGTTCTCATAGTTCTTCATGAGATTGAATCCCGATGATCGAGCGGCCACTCTATTACATCAATACCCTCTTCTTCAAGGAACGTGTTGTCCAGTTTAGCACGGTAGAGGTGAACGATATCATCCATTAGGTTGAATTAGTAATTTGATTTCAGTTCATGGTAGCGTATAAAGAGCTACAAAACGTGTGGCTTAATGTGCCATACAATGTAGAGATTCATACTTCTATCATCACCATATACACTGACAAGTGAATATATCTGGCTCCAGATCCTGTAGAAAGAATAGTGCTCCACATGTTTGCGCTGAATATTTTCTTGACACTGTTGGTAGCAGACTGTTTTGTAAGTTGTTAAAAGTTTAATACACTTTATTTGACCTTTAGCGTAAAGGCCGACTTTAAGTGTGTTTCTAGCCGTCTCTACTCTGATCCGCTGTTCAGTTGCGGCTGTGAACACTTCATTCTGTCTCAGAGCAGGAACTTTACTATTATAGGGAACCAGAAGCGGCATATAGCAGTTATCTCCTTTTGATGTATATGATGGTGCCTGAGTAATTTTGTAATTGATTTGTCAGTTTATCTATATTCTGAATTAACAGTCATAAAATCGTCAATTGGTAACAGCCTGCTATGAATGACAAGCTTCCACTCGTACATGGCTCTCCACATTCGTAAAAAATCAAAATGTCTTCTTTGAGATGTAAACGTGGTTTGAGAATAACTTCAAGTACTTTAGACTCTCTGATTTAATTCACTGTGAGAAGTGAGACAAGGTTAAATGAGACCACTCTTTAAACTATAAACTGCATAACCAATGGTTTACACTTCAAAACATACGATTAATCACTAGAAACCATACATTCTCGGATTCACACTCCGATTATCTTAACCACTAGGCCTAGATGACCAGCCCGTAAGTATCTATATAATAAGATTCAGTGTGTGGGTATGTCACATACCTCCTCCTAAACCGCTGGTCCCATCGTTGGTACAAAAACGAATTGTCTCGGTCTCGAGGTTTGCCACAAAGGTAAAACATTTCACCCCACCCCTTAGGGAACCAGGGTATTTTGCGAAAACACTTTTACAGGGATTCCCTAAAAGGAAACCCCAAATTTGGGACTGTTTTACATTAGAGCACGTAAATAAGTAGACCTACTAATTACCCTTGGTAACTTGGTTAAAGAAAGTAAACTTGCATTATAGCGGCAATAATCATTAAACTGAAAAAGTGCAAAACAGTAGTTCAAGCATTAAATTTGCATTACAGCTGGTCTGTAAATGTGGGCCATAGGCCCACGGATTCGCTAGTATTCAAAATAGAATGCACAGATTGTTGTTTTGCACTTTAATTTGTGTTATACATAACATTAGCGCTTATTTAAATTTGAATTCTTACTTTTAATAATGGCATAATCTATTCACCAAGTGACTCTCCAAAGAAGTGTTGGATTAACTATATGTATGATCAATGTTTATACCTATTTCGCAAGGACAAAGGTTATCCTCATCTACACGATACCGAGAGGAGAGTTTGTTTGTAGTTAAGCGCAAAGCTTAAGTCAACCACGGGTATCGAAACTCAGTTTCTAGCGTTGTAAGAAGATAAAATACTAGCATAAACTTTTTATACAGTGTTTAGATATGTAAATTCTAGCCTGAAAATAATTATAATGCTTTATTTTAATACGCCTTATAATTTGTTTTTATATTTTTGAAAAGTTTTCTACTCTAAAAGACTTTATAAATACTATGATGATTTAATGGGGCATAAACCAGTTTTTAGGGTTATTAATTTTCCAGTGTAATTTTGATATGCAAGCTCCTCAATTCATCGCAGTGCCACCATACTTCCGTATTAGCAAATAAATATTAACTAATGACCGTCAAAGGTTATTTTGTTATACTCACTTCACACCTTCACTGGCACAGCGGTATGTCTGCAACCTTACAACTCTAGAAACGGGGTTTCGATACCCATGGGGGCAGAACACAGAAAACCAGTTTATGCTTAACTTCAAACAACCTCACGGTTATGGAACTCTAACACTTATGTTCCGCGTGGTTGATAATTTTCAGATGGTTAGTTCTTTTCTTTTTGAGATGAATAGCTTAAAAGCTAGAAACTTGAAAGTAAAACAAAATAAAAACAAACCAAAGTATTACTTTGTTTTATTTTCAGTTGTGTGAGTGTTTGTGATGAGCATTATGCTGTTGTCGTTTCTAGTTCATAATCTGAATTTTCATTTAAAAGTAACTTAGATTGTTCAACTTTCATGATTTTTCATGTTTCGGTGAGTATGTGAACAACATCTACTCTCAACAACTTTCACCATTTTCAGTTCTTTGAAATTCATTTGTTATATATGTGAACATTGGCTTAGGTGAGCGAGAATTTGCAAAACTTAGTACAGTTCTCGTCTGATCGTAGAATAAAATTCGTTATCTATTGCAATCAACTACGCTTTGTATTACACATTTTTAAAAACATAAGCTAAAAACTTTCAAAAATTCACAGGATTAAGTACTTTTAATGTTAAATATCCTCACTTCAAAATTCATTGGCCCGGCATGGCCAGGTGGTTAGGGTACTCGAGTCGCAATCTGAGGGTCGCGGGTTCGAATCCCGGTCACGCCAAACATGCTCGCCCTTTCAGCCGTGGAGGTGTTATATGTGACGGTCAATCCCACTATTCGTTGGTAAAAGAGTAGCCCAAGAGTTGGCGATGGGTGGTGATGACTTTAGTATTACACTGCTAAATTAGGGACGGCTAGCGCAGATATCTCTCGTGTAGCTTTGTGCAAAATTCAAAAACAAACAATCAAAATTTACAATCCCATTTGACAGGCATTAAAAGTATAAAACTTCCAGTCTTTAACTGATTTTCAAAGTTTTTTATTAATTCTAGTAATCTAAATAAAAGCTACATATTAATCCCATAAAACTGATTAGATCAATCAAGACGCTTATATCATCTGAATAGATACAAAGTTGTTTTTTATCAGCATCAAATGCACTCACCTTAGCGAGAAAAAAAAATCCTCAATTCACTTGTTCTTCCATTAGAATAAAAAAATAATAATTTTGTGACGAGGGAAAAAGTGAAATGGGTTATTCCCTTAAAATATATGAAGTTAGTTTTGATATGGGTATTTGACCCATTGTATAACGTACCAAAACTATGAGAAAATTGTTTTTAATAAGTAATACAGCTGTCATATTTTTATAGTGCCATAGCATATTATTTGAGTTCCAATTAGTTATTTTCTTGGACAATTTTTAGTGAATTCATTTGAGGAGCTTTTCTATTTGGCTAATCTAGTGAATCTGAAGATAACAATGATTTACCTCAACGCTTCTAACTAGCCAGTGTCGTGGATCTGAAGCTAATAGCTGTGATTCAAGAATTGTAATATCTGCTTGATATATAGTGAGTATGATCTGCAAAATATCTACCACCTAGTGCTGTGAAGCTGAGGCTTACATTGACCTAACTTTAATCACAGTACCTAATCAGTTTCGTAAGTTATCAATAGACTTATTTCAAATAATACATGGAGCCATAAAGCAAATTTTATTACTCTGTTTGTTAGTAGCTTTATTTAAAAGGTTAAGTGCGTCATTTCCAGGGAAGAACCAAGAACATTAAAGTAGATCCTCCATTCAGATGGAGAAAACGTGTACGGGAAGAATGACATGAATCACAGTTGAAATAAAGCAACGAACCAAAATGTTGAAAATCGGTTTTTTCGACTAGGAAACATAATATCGACATTAAATAAACTACAACATAAGCATAACCACATATACAAATGATGCATATTACAAATAAAATGGTAAACATAATTTTGTGTTAACATTAGAATTTACAGAAAAATCATGCGCTTGATATGACAAACAACTTATTTACCAAAATTAAAACTTAACGTAAGAACGTATGTCACAACAATATATTAAAAACACTAAGATTTAAAGCAAAATAAATTCTACCTTCAATGTTGTTACTGTAAAAGAAAAATAAAGTAGGATGTCATGTCAGATGCACTGACAAAAGGAAGCAAGAAGTCATGTCAGGTGTAAGCACAAAAGGAAGTAGGATGTCTTATCAGATACAAGACCAAAAGGAAGTAGGGTGTCAAGCAGGATGTCATGTCAGATGAAAGCACAAAAGGAAGTAGGATGCCATATCAGATACACTCACAAAAGGAAGCAAGAAGTCATGTCAGATGTAAGCACAAAAGGAAGTAGGATGTCATATCAGATACAAGTACAAAAGGAAGTAGGGTGTCAAGCAGGATGCCATGTCAGATGAAAGCACAAAAGGAAGTAGGATGTCATATCAGATACATTCACAAAAGGAAGCAAGAAGTCATGTCAGATGCATTCACAAATAGAATCAGTATATCATATCAGATGCAAGCACAAAAGGAAGCAGAGTGTCATGTCTCTGAGTATGGAATCCTTGGGCATCTGATATCGGTAGTGTTGCAACAAGTGCAAGATGGCTCCTTCCTTTTCGAAGGACATAGATGAGAAGATAAATTTAGTTTTTGAGCAACAACTTTGCTATGAAACAAGATACTATAACATCGCTAAATATCTGCTAAATATCGAATTAATTAAACACACTTATTAGTGATTATTATCAGAAATCCCATGTATTTAGCCGTTGAGATTCATACCGAAATATTAAGGACGAGAACATAATGTAATTTTACACCGAGCAACAGTCAGTTGGATGACGCAACACACTGTGTTCTCTCATGAGATTATGTACAAAGTCGTCATTATTGCCACATTAACTTCTCTATTTATCCATGATAAAATCTCAAAGCGTACACACTTTACATTTCATGAAATAATTCAAAGCTCTTAAATGTTTTGATTTTCCAGAGCGACAGTCATATCTGATTAAAACTGATTAACTTTGCATGTTTCGTAGAAGATTTGAATACCACATTGGACACTGCTTTGGACCGTTTTCCATATAGAGAGAACAGAAAGTCAGATGTTGGTATAGCATTTCTAGATATTTCCATCCTAAGTAGAATTAATTTATTTGAATAGATTTTCAGCATGTTTAATTATTCAAAACCAGCGTACCATATTTGATATTACTAATTAGATCTATTATTTCACTTTTTTTGTTTATACACAAACATTTTTGGTCTAGTATTTATTAATCTCTTAAGTAAGTAACGTAGAAGAATGCTACTCTAGAATTTTCTTCTTTTTTTTTTGTCTGAGTTGTTTTGTGCTCTTTGATATCAAGTTGAAAAGCAATCAGCTGATAAATTGAAACCAACCTATGTCTTGATCCAAAATCTGATCATCTTTAGTTTTCACCCAGAGGGTGTTGACATGTTACGTTCTTGGGAATTACGACCTTTTCAAAGACTGGCACAAAAGTCTGAAATTCAATATTGGAATTATGGCAAGCCAGTAATAAAGAAAATGTTAAACAAGGATTTTTCTACGACTAAGCTGCTTATTGATAACAGAAAAAAAACTATACTAGATAATCGACTCCGCTCACTTTTTTATATCTGTAAACATTTCATAAATCACATTTTTTTGCCTTTGTCTTTGTTCAACTATTGCACACATGTCGTCTTTGGATAATAAACTTTTTTTTTCCCAAAAAGACTTTTCTATTTTTTTTCAAAACTTTGTCCTTTTTTCTCGTATCAGTTTAGTGGTATTTCTTAAATCTCTTCTTTTATCCCTGCCTTTTATTACTCGATAAAAATAGTTTCCAGTTGGCTTTTTTATTAACAAATTTTATCAACCTCTGACAGCCATTTTTAAGGTAGCTGAAAAAGTAATAGGGTTATTTACATCCTTAATACAAAATATTCTAAAAAATTAAAAAGGCAGACTTTTATAGTTAAAATGCTCTGCAGTCGAAAGGGCAACAGAAATTAAATTAAGATTTAGTTAGGAGCACCTTAATTACTGAATATAGTTTGTTTTAAAAATTTTCGCGTAAAGCTACATAAGAACAATCTGCATTAATGTTTAAGTAATAAATTCAACGAAAGTCAGCTAGTCATCAATACTTGTCGCCAACTCTCGAGCTACTGTTGCCTGGCTAAATCGTGGAATTAGGCAATCATTTTTATAGCGTACCATAGCCCCATAGTGCGAAGAGCATTTTATCGACACCATGACGCGAATTATAAAACTTTGTGTTCACAGTCCATGCGCGCTAATCTCTAGGGAACGCCCAGCCCAAATATTGTTATTAAAATTAGTTTTCTTTATTGATCACTAGATACAACCCGTAAAATTCAAGTACCTTCAAGTTGTAAGTGCCAAAGTGACGATCTAACTCAGTCACCTGGTCTGAAAGATATAAATTTCGCAATGATACAATTTCTACATCTAGTGAACGTACAGTGCAACGCCCAGCTCTGTTACGTCACGTTCTGGACTAAAGCATTTACATGACCTTGTTTAAGTTAGTCCATCACAGTTCTGGAAGCATGACATCGAGAATTATCCTCCATTAGGATAAAGTCTGATCTACTTGCAATTGGAAAATTGAACCGAATATGATATTAATATATCGATAAATGGTAAGTATATCATTCAGAAGCACAACAGCATCTTTACGTTCACTCATATTAATGTCTTCCTGCAGTGTAACTGAATCACTCCTTACATAACCATGTTTAATGGTGCTGCACAAGATACATCCATAATCTGTGGCGCATTCCAGATACGGTTTCATTTGTGAAAAGTACAGACACTCAATGATGTTGCTGCTAACTTTGGTGTTGTTTATCAAAGCTCAAACAAGCTCTACGGTACTATGTGGTCAACTCTGGAATTGATTCAGATCTTATCCGTTTTAAGCGATACTCATAAATCTCATTCGATTACTGATAATTACTGCTGAAGTCCATATTCAATCCATGGTCAATTGACTGGTGAATTTCTAACAACCATATTATGTAGAATGGTAGTCAATAAGTGGTATTAACTGACTTTCCAATACCTTCTTCATAGTTGTCAGGTGCTATGTTACAAGCTCTCTACTTATGATCCTGAATATGCCTAAACCAAAAACTTCTTACCTCTTGCTTATTCGGTTTCCAACACTATTAAGCTGTGACAGTTTGTAATTCCGTGGAAAACACCCGTCCTCCATTAGCAGACAACATTTTTATTGAATCAAGAACCAAAACCGCCGCGACACAGAAACAGAAAGTAGGAAATGATCAAATTTTGATACTATTTTTTTACAGGGCGGGCGAAACCTGCAAATTTCGAAGAAACAGATGTGCAGGCCATGTGAAATGTACACATAACTAATGAGATGTTGATTTTTAGAAGTGCTTTTAACTTTACTTTTCCAGACCATATTAAATTATTATTTCTGTAATTTTTGATAAAATGTATATTTTCCACATAACTTACTAAGTTTGTTGATTATTAATTACTGTTTTTGTACATCTATTACAGATCAAGGAAGGGGTTAAGACAAAAAAATCAATGAAAACTAAAAAGAAAGAGCTTAGTCCTAGATTTTTTCTTCATTATCATCAGTTTCAAAATGCATTATATTACATTACTGACAATTCAAGCTAAGTTTTATAAAACGTAAAATTTGGAAATGTTCTTCTATTTGCAGTGTAATTATGCTTAAGAAGATATGACCTCTTTAGAAAAGTTAGATCTAAGACGATAAAAAATCTAACGATTTTCATTATGCCTGAACACAGAATTAAAAGGAAAACGGATAAGGTTTAAAATAGTTAAGATAAAAACTGGAATAAAAGCGAGTGTTTCGTGTTTAAAACTAAAATAAGAACGAAAAAGTTTCACTAGCTTATTCATAGAGACTTAAGATATCAATTAATTTTTATGTGAATTATGAGCTAAAGTAATAAAGTAGAAGTTAATATTTCTTGCAGCTATATTCTGATACTTTATTTATCATTATACTTAAGCTCCCCTTTTAACTTTAATGAAGAAAATATGGTTATTGAAACAATCGAGATTTTGAGTCAATTTTTTTTTGCTATTCTGTACGTGAATAATAGTTACTGTTAATAAAACATAGATATAATGAGAAAATTTATATTAGAAAGCGAACTATATGTCTTTTTTGTTGTTTTTTATACTGCAAGATAAAAATACTGCGTATAAGATTTTTGAAATAAACATGCACAGAACAATTTCATCACAGGTTAACCAATTATAAAAAATAGTTAACAGTTCATGTTAATCAAAGTTATTGTATATATATTTAGCTGATCTGATAATGTTGCCATGAAATTGGAAGGATCTGATGTTCTCTACTCTTATGGTGTTGCTATGATAACGAAATCGCCAATAATTTCTATTGTTATGGATGTTGTGTTGACACGTGAAAGACCTAGAAGTTTCTTTTGTTGTAGGTTGTTAGTTCTGAATTATATTTTGGAATTAAGGAATGAAAAAGCAGATTATATAGAGAAAAACAATGAAACAGTGAACCGGACTTGTTTTAATATACAGCCCACTGTAAAAGCAGATTCTAAAAATGAAACTCACAAAATATTAAAACTGAAGACGAAAGAGCTTTCAAACGGATAACTAAACATATTATGAAGATAAAATTAAGGTCACAAAGTTTGCTTAGTGACAAAAACTTTGGTTCGATATTTAGAATTAGTGTATATTTTACCGAGAGAAAGCCAAAGTCATGTGTGGTATCTCACGCTGAACAAACAACACAGAAGCTGAACAGTAAATACAATTTAAGATAACAGTAGCTATAATTAATGTTCACTTCCAGAAATTTTTAAAATATGTTTGTTCACAGGATAGACTAATTGGTTAGGTCAGATACGTCTATTGTTCAGGTATAGCCGTTCCAATCTTCGAACTGCGGACCAGAAATAAGGGCTGATTGCATGTGCCCAAAGTGCGAAGCGTGTTTACAACTACAGTACGATACCACACAGCATATTGATAGTGCTTAAAATAGTCGATGGCTAACTTTACTCATAAAAATGAAGAATCAACAAGTTTGATAATAAACGTTAGTACTTTAATGAAAACCACTATAACATCAGAGGTAACGTTGTCCCAGAATAACTCTTATCTTGTAGGGAATTACAAGTTATCCCTTCGAGCAAATTAATGAGAAAAAACATGTTATTTTGTCTTCACGAAGATTATCCATAACAGGCTAAAGAAGTAATAATCATTATTTTTAAACAATTGGTATACAGAAGATTAAGTAGTCGAATGTCTGATGTTTTTAAAGATATAACGAAGTATAACCACAATAGGAAAACAGATCATCCCTTTCAACTTGATCAGTTTTCGACCGAAAAGTCTAGAACCATACGCAGAATTTTACAGAAAGCGTTCCACATGCTGTCCTTGTAATTCGAAACAAATTTGGAGACGGTATTTTCATTATCTTTGAACGCTGCGAAGCATATCCGTGTCGTTGTCAATGATCCACGCCACTAGTCTCCTTAAATTTTGTTAGCAATTTCCCCACAGCACTGTGAGTGATGTTTTTCTCTCTCTCTGTCTCTGGATAGCATGCATTAAATTCGGCAGCAGTCTTCCGCTGGGACCAATCTTTTCTTCCACATAGCAGGATTAATTCCACCTTCTCAAGAAATGCTGCAAATCACTTTTGGTTCCAGACTTTACAGACATCATGTATATAGTTGTGACGATTTTTTCAGTAGGAAGGGTATAAAGTCATTATACACACAAAACATGTTTAATTTTCTTACAACGTTTTAGTTTGAATGCAATAAGTAGGTCGAAACTAAATCAAGGTTATATTAAGATTACCGCACACAAAAACCATATCTTACTTGAAAATTTCGGTTCTTAACGTTAATAGCAGAAGGAACGTTGCTTCATGTATAGCAGAAGAAGCGTTGTTTTACGTATAGCAAGAGAAGTGTTACTTGATGTATAGCAGGAGAAGTGTTACTTCATGTATAGCAGGAGAAGTGTTACTTCATGTATAGCAGGAAAAGTGTTACTTCATTTATAGCAGAAGAAGCGTTATTTCAGCTATAGCAGAAGAAGCGTTACTTCAGCTACAGTAGGAGAAGTGTTACTTCATCTATAGCAGAAGTGTTATTTCATCTATAGCAGAAGAAGCGTTATTTCGGCTATAGCAGAAGAAGTGTTACTTCATGTATAGCAGGAGAAGTGTTACTTTATGTATAGCAGAAGAAGCGTTATTTCAGCTATAGCAGAAGAAGTGTTACTTCATGTATAGCAGGAGAAGTGTTACTTCAGCTATAGCAGAAGAAGCGTTACTTCAGCTATAGTAGGAGAAGTGTTACTTCATCTATAGCAGAAGTGTTATTTCATCTATAACAGAAGAAGCGTTATTTCGGCTATAGCAGAAGAAGTGTTACTTCATGTATAGCAGGAGAAGTGTTACTTTATGTATAACAGAAGAAGCGTTATTTCAGCTATAGCAGAAGAAGTGTTACTTCATGTATAGCAGGAGAAGTGTTACTTCATCTATAGCAGAAGAAGCGTTATTTCAGCTATAGCAGAAGAAGCGTTATTTCAGCTATAGCAGAAGAAGTGTTACTTCATGTATAGCAGGAAAAGTGTTACTTCATGTATAGCAGAAGAAGTGTTACTTCATGTATAGAAGGAGAAGTGTTACTTCATGTATAGCAGGAGAAGTGTTACTTCATGTATAGCAGAAGAAGTGTTACTTCATCTATAGCAGAAGAAGCGTTATTTCAGCTATAGCAGAAGAAGTGTTACTTCATGTATAGCAGGAGAAGCGTTACTTCAGGTATAGTAGGAGAAGTGTTACTTCATCTATAGCAGAAGAAGTGTTACTTCATCTATAGCAGACGAAGTGTTACTTCATGTATAGCAGGAGAAGCGTTACTTCAGCTATAGTAGGAGAAGTGTTACTTCATCTATAGCAGAAGAAGTGTTACTTCATCTATAGCAGAAGAAGCGTTATTTCAGCTATAGCAGAAGAAGCGTTACTTCAGCTACAGTGGGAGAAGTGTTACTTCATCTATAGCAGAAGAAGTGTTGCCTTAGGTTTGAAATTTAATAATTGCATTGGCAAGCTTTATGAATCTTAGGAGGAAAATACTTGTGTTTTTATGTTTTGCAAATATAAACCTACCCAATGTTTTACATTTTATCATTAAAGCTTATTAGTTATATGACTTATAATAGTTTTAATTAATTTTCTGATTAATGATTTAAAATATGATGTTTTATTTTTCCATTGTTAGCCTATTATATAAACTTAGTCTAACCTAAACTCTCGCAAGCTGGCTGAATAAATAAATATCAAAATAGAAGAAACTGCACACGTTTCTTCATAACAATGTAAGTCATCAAAACATTAACTTTAATTTAAAACTTTTAATTTTAAAATAATTGGTAAACTTTACTTTTAATGAATTCATCAATGTTCTTCTTCCATTTAGATATAATTTCATAAGTAATACTTTAAATTCAGACAAAATGAACATTATCATGAACGCTCAGTATAGTTTCTTCATTAGTACACTACTCAAATAATTCAGAGCCATGAAATTAGACACACAAAACCAATACCGTCCAAGAGCGTGAAACTGACGTTGGAAATTGATTTATCGGTTGTGTTGGTAGCGCTGGCGCTTTTCCACTAATGATTTGCACGCCTCGCCTACAAAGAGTAAAAAGCCACGTGCCAATCCGAGACCTGCCGAATGGAGACCAATAACTGCTGGTTTCATATGTCGTTTTTGACAAATGGATCCTCACGCAAGTCAAAGCAGAGATCTTTGATTATCGTCATTACAACACTTTTAACCGGGATCTAAAGACTAGTATTTTGATGACACGTTTAGTAACTGATTTTGTCTTTCACGACAATGATTTCAATAATGATCAATTAAAGTAATTATTAGAGTACACATTAATTGGTAAAACCAATTAAAATAGTCTGGAATGCAATTTTAGAAACCAATAAATTCATTCCTGTAACAAATGTGAGTATGTGTTATACATATTTGTATAAATCTGCCGTTAATTATTAAGAACATATTTAAAACTAACTGCAAACCTTTTTGTTGTTTTTTTTAGTACATATTTCTCACGTTTTTGTTTTGCAACGTGCTAACCCACGTGTACTGTCAAGTTCTGTAAACATGCTGGATGTAAGGTTTGTTCAGGTGCCTGCCGCATCTATACGTATCCATCTTAGCGGGAGGAGGAAGTGTCGCTGAATTCACTTTTCAAGTATTTTCCAGATTACACCAAATCAGTCCTATGGGTGACTTGTCAAATTAAATCAAATTTCATGATGTTTTAAACTAATTCCGTTACAAGTAAAGAGATGTTCATTTATTATCTAGTTTTAATGACCTTCTTTATAAAAGGCCAGGTTTACAAACGGATAAGGAGTAGCCATGCTAGACTGATGTTTCTAAGCCTAGTTTAGATAACGAAAGCTGGCACCTAGGTTACCTCTACGCATTAATTACATCTCACATTGCACTTAATCACCCTTTTGTCAAAAACAGTTAAAGGTATCTTGAGGTTAAATGTGTTATCTTTCATATCTAACCAATGAGTTTTAAACGTCTTATTTTCAAACTATTTCTGTGACTTTCGCGTCAGTAACAAACTAGTTAAAACCTTTTCAATGTTTGTCTTCTGTTGTATCGTTGTCATGGGGATCTTTAAGGTCTTTCTTCGCAGGTCTTGCCTTCATAAACGATATGGCAAAGTTATTCGGATCATAAAAACACAGCGAAATTGGCTAAATCGAGTTCAGTAAATACGATACGTGTAAACAAAATAACCAATAATATAATATTTTGAACATAGCAGTAAAAATCTTATAATTTCACAAACTGTCATTAGTTGTAAAAAATGTTTATTAAAGTAAACTTGGAAATATACGTATTCAGGCTTGAAAGGTTCACTAAGTTTACTTAATTATATGTCTTCTTTCGATATGAAAATTATTCCTTACAGTAGAAATTATACGGACATGTTGTTGAGATAATCACTGTGTTTATTCGAGATTACTTAAATTGAAACAAATCAATGACTGATAAGGTTTCAGACGGTCATTTAACAGTCGTTATTGTTTTGTCATTTTGACGTTGACTCGATGAAACGTCTCGATATACTCACATGACTAAGACTCGCTAAAGTATTCGTTGCTGAATTAATCTCTAATTACGTCCCTAGTGGACAGTAATTATGCTGTCATGTAAATGTAATACTTGCTATTTTATTTTATTTTCTGCTTAGTTTTCCTTTAATGTTCAGATCAAGAATTGTGTAGTTACGTTTCACAACGAACTTTTAAAAGAAGGTGAACTATAAAACTAAAGCTAGAGTACATATTATTCGAATACTACCAGAATGTTCTTTCTACAACTTGCTTTTAAACATTACAGCATATTCAGTCCATTGGGATTTAGTTGGTTTAGGTTATTTGTTCGCTAACGACAAGCTTAATTTCATATCCAGCTCAAGATATTTGTAATTTATTTTTTGAAGGTATATTCTCCTCTTCTTAAATAAAAGTTTAATAAATAAATAAACTATTTTCCCTAGTGGTATTTTAATAACATGATTAATAAATATTCGTTGGATTCTATGCCAGAATGAAGTTAGATAATTGTTTCTGATAATAATACTAGATAACCACGTTCGAATGTAGTGATTGAAATACAAAATTTTTAAAACAAAGTAAACTAATTCAACTTGAAAGAAAAAAGTTAAATTTAATTTTTCTGATCTCATAAAAGCAACCAGTGAGGATGCGTAATACTTCACGTTTAACATAATACTATCAAAGTTCGGATTCATGTTGATTATGTTTCGTAGACGTCAGTTAGATACATTATTGGACGATCAATTAGTGAAACTTCACACGAATATGACTTGATGACGTTTATGCAGCAACGCCCTGCAAAAAATAACCTTATTCTTAACACGTGTGCTGCTTGCAAATTTCATAATGTAGAACTTTCTAGAACACAAGAAATTATTACGCCTTAAAATAATCTATATTCAAAACACGACGAAAGATATGCTTATTGTGTATAACACATAATGACAAATAGATCCACACGGCAGTACTGTCAGTTAACGCTTTGAAGGTTAAACACATGGAACAGTGCCCTTACTGTTTCAATGATACTATTATAAGTAATACGATAGCTGTAATGTTACAAGTTAACCGTGATAAATCGTTTCAGATATATTCAAACTAATGCATCAAACAAATCACCTCTAATACTCGTGTTAGAACATCTTTTATGGTGTCAGATATTTCATGAAAATATACTAGAAATGCGAGTTATCAGTTGAGTTTTCTTGAAATATACTAGAAATGCGAGTTATCAGTTGAGTTTCTTGAAATATACTAGAAATGCGAGTTATCAGTTGAGTTTCTTGAAATATACTAGAAATGCGAGTTATCAGTTGAGTTTCTTGAAATATACTAGAAATGCGAGTTATCAGTTGAGTTTTTTTGAAATATACTAGAAATGCGAGTTATCAGTTGAGTTTTCTTGAAATATACTAGAAATGCGAGTAATCAGTTGAGTTTTCTTGAAACTCCGATTTTACTGTCCAACTGTTTTGACTAAGTAAATGATCTGCATATAAATAATCGTTTGAAAATAGTGCGTTTTTAGGTCAAAATGAAACAAAAATAGAAATGGAGAGATGATAATAGACTGAAATTGTATTAAAATTATGACACTTTTTTAATGACACTGTGCAAACTCAGAAGTTTTGATTCAATCTGAAGAAACCACAACTTTAATAATCTTAGCGATATTATTAAACAATGTGGTTCACGTATTACACCAATGCAACCTGGGCCTTTCACGAAAGCGTTCAAGCTGATATGTTAGAGATAATTCTGACTCCGATCTTATACACCTACCGTTCCTCGGCAGTTAATCAAAAAATCTCCAACTTCTCCAGTTAAGAAGTTTGGAGTATACTAGCGCCTTCTATCTAAGAATCGAATGATAGTTTTTCGGAGAAAAAAAAACTTTGAAATTGTTATATTGTATGGCAGAGAGGTTGAATTTTTTTTACACCAGGAGAGATACAAATACTTCTTCTATAAGTTATAATAGTCATGTGTGTGTCGGTTGTATTTTATAAAGATATAAAACAGTATACCACTGAGTTCATTTCAATCTTAACCAATTTTATTTACATTTTTAGTAGATCTGCTATTCCAGTATTTCGAAGTTTCTGAGCTTTCTCTACGCAAGACCTTTTGGATCCAACTCTGTATCTGATCATCAGCTGGATGTACCTACCAAGCTTTAAGAAATGTATATGCAAAATACTGCGGTACTATCCTTACACCGAGAGGTTAAAAGTTAATATTTATGAAAGTAAATCTGAATGCTTCGGATAAGTAACTTCATAAATATCTACACTTGGACGTGATTAAATATACCAATCAAAAGTTTCTGATTTCCTGAGTCCAAACCTGTAATTAGATCTCAAATCGGTCTAGAGATGGTGGAGCCATGAGCTAAAAGTTTGTACTTGAAGAAAAAAACTGAACGTGCCTGATATATAACCCATAGACATCCATAGAGATTTGATTACTCTTGGAATTTAAAGTCATAAAAACCCATTCGTTGGTTTACTTCCTTCAAAAACCTTTCAGAAGACAGTCTATACATGCATTTTTTATGAGACTCTAATTTTCTAAACATGTAGGAAAATGTTGGGTTTATTTCTATTTTCATTACTGTTTCAACTTATCATTTACTAGATTGCAACTCTTGATTTTAAGTTTACTTTATTAGTTACGTATATGTTTAATACTCTTATAGCACACTTCAGAACTTATTAATACATTGACTGATTGTCTGTAACTATTAATGCTTACTAACATTGATTTATATATTACTGACAACCAATATGGCCAAAAGGAGGAAAAGATATCTAATAAAATGCTGTGAAAATATACTAATTTATTGTACTAAGGAAATAATTTAAGTACGTTATTTCTCAGAGCTATTATTCGTCGAGCACAAAACAAACATATAGTCAACCCTTCTCTCCAATGATCTAAATTAAAACAAACATATAGTCAACCCTTCTCTCCAATGATCTAAATTAAAACAAACATATAATCAACCCTTCTCTCCAATGATCTAAATTACAACAAACATATAGTCAACCCTTCTCTCCAATGATCTAAATTAAAACAAACATATAGTCAACCCTTCTCTTCAATGATCTAAATTAAAACAAACATATAGTCAACCCTTCTCTTCAATAATCTACATTAAAACAAACATATATTCAACCCTTCTCTTCAATGGTCTACATTAAAACAAACATATAGTCAACCCTTCTCTCCAATGATCTACATTAAAACAAACATATAGTCGTCCCTTCTCTCCAATGACCTAGATTAAAACAAACATATAGTCGACCCTTCTCTTCAATGTTCTAAATTTAGAATTACATGTCAACTTTTTATTGCAAATACATTCAGCAACAAAAATGGTAATTTCAATAAAGAAACTAAAGAGTTTCGGTGAATTAACTATACTGAATATTTTATACAGTCATGCTATTTACTGTAAAAAATATAAGAGCGTTTAAAATTGGATAAAACCACCAGAACAGTACTGTCGTTGTGTTTGATTCCACATTTTCCAGAATTCTCTAAATTACAAATTTCATAACGCCGACTCCTAAAGTAAAAGCGATCCAACAGGCTTTTTATCAGGAGCTGATTTTATCGCACTTTAAACGATAAAGTAATTTAGTTCGCGTCATTAAAGACAGTCCATGCATTAAGACGTTAGGAAAAAAAAAATTATTTATTGTTTTTATATTTGTTAATGAAAACAACAATTTATTACGTCAGGGATTTTTTGCTGTTTATTAAAAGAGCAACGTCTAAAAAAGCCACTACGGTGTGTCTATGTGAAAAAAAAGTTATGACTGAAATATGATAGTTACTCATTCTATTATTGTAAAGGTTCGCTTGACTTCAGAGTGTTGTAAGTGAAAAGCTCTATAATACGTTTTCACTGCCATACTTGCACACTGATGAACCAAGAATACGTGTGTCCAATGTTGTTCTCTTGGGCCGAACGCCGCCTAGCAGTTAGCAAACCGGACTGAAGTTCTATGGTTCTCGTTTCATTACCGTAAAATGAAGCATTGTTCTCCACAATTTGGGGCCGTGGATACGTTATAAGAGCGAGGGTCAAGTCTTACTATTCGGCCTGACAATAGTAACCCATGAGTTGGCGCTAGGTAGTGTTAACTAGCTGATTTCCATCTACTCTGTCATTTCGAAATATATGAAAGCTAGCTTGTGTGGCTTTGAGAGAAATCCAACTAAAAAAACCTTTTCATTCACTTCATTTTAATTGATTAATGAGTTTAATTTGTCTGCTTTGAATATTGTAGATATTAACATCGCTTTCATTAAGGTTTCATTTTTGATAAGTAAATCAAAAACGGATCAGCAACTAGGTTAATGTTTCTTTTAACTTATTATACAAAATGAACTGAATGCCCCCCAGTAGCATAGCGGTATGTCTGCGGACTTACAACGCTAGAATCCGGGTTTCGATACCCGTGGTGGGCAGAGCACAGATAGCCCATTGTGTAGCTTTGTGCTTAATTAAAAACAAACAAACAAACAAACTCACTTAATTCCTTTCACTGCCAGTTTGGAATTAAATAGTCGGATATTTGTCAAGTAAATACATCCAGAAATCTATCAGAAAGAGAAGGGATTACACATAGTTTATTATGTTGCTAATCCGATGAATGTGTTACTTTATGAAAGAAAATAGACAGTTTTTATTTCTTTGTAATTTGTCATTCAACAAAGACAGTTCTATCTATCAGTAATATGATTATTAAATATAATTTTGACTAGTAATTATCGTAGCTAGATAGACTATTACCTCTACTAATTGCGTAATTCATGGCTTTGTCTGTCAATATTAATGTTAGTGAAAATACATTTAACTCTATAACATTTTAATATCGTGAATCATATTATTTCTATTGGTAATATTTTTGCTACTAAAGAGACAGTTACCACTCAGCTTTATATGTTAATAAACTGACATTTGAATTTATATCATCTCTACGTTTTACTGAAATTCTCTGTCTCATTTATTTCTAAAATGTGTTGATCATTATTTCTAGCTGAAATGTTTCTGCTCTGGGCGCAATTAACTCTTTAAAACTCACTTAACTGCAATTATTTCTATATAATACTCTCACTTAACTAACAATTGTGTGTTAGGTATCTCATGACCTACAGTTCTTTCTGTATGTAATACTAATATGAATAGCGTTTGAACTAAGAATTTATATTTCGTAAATTTTCCGTACTGATGAGTTCTGGAGCTATCGAAATGCCACGTCGACAGTGACGTAAATAGATAAAGCGTTGTTGAAATACTGGTATGTATTTTTCTTACTAGAAACTCCTACTGTGCTATTTTGTTGTTTGTTTTGTTTTTGTAATTAAGCACAAAGCTACACAATGGGCTATCTGTGCTCTGTCCAACACGGGTATCGAAACCTGGATTCTAGCATCGTAAGTCCGCAGACATACCGCTGTGCCACTGGTGGGGGGCTTACTGGACTATTAAAAAAGGGTGTTGTTAGAATAATTATTAGTCCTTTGTTAACATAATGTCATACTCTATGAACCAACTATCAGCTAATGCAGACGTTTACATTATAAGACTTGAATATGTCTTATAATGAACAGTTCTTTGTTATGTGTCTGTTTCGATTTAACTAACAGTTCTTTCTATAACTAATGTTATTACACAATCAATGGTTATCTGTTACGTAACTTCTAAATTTAGTAATATAAAAGTTGTCATTCATCAAACCTTTTTCATATATATACATATATAACATTTCATGATAAGTGACAATTTGAACTTATTGTCACATAAGTAATGACTTAACTGATAGACTACTGTCCCTAATGTTGTATCATTCTCATTTAAGGAATTGTCTCTAGAACCTCTCGTGACGCAAATGGTAACTCTCTCTTTCGGTAATGATGTATCTTAGATAGATGAGCTTCTTTGCTATCCTTAAATGGAAAGTATTTGTTATTCTTTAATTGCCACTGAAATTATTTGTTATCCTTCAGTTACCTCTGAACGTATTTGTTATCCTTCAGTTACCTCTGAAAGTATTTGTTATCCTCCAGTTACCTCTGGAAGTATTTGTTATCTTTTAGTTACCTCTGAAAGCATTTATTATTCTTTAGTTGCCTCTGAAATTATTTGTTATCCTTCAGTTACCTCTGAAAGTATTTGTTATTCTTTAGTTGCCACTAAAATTATTTGTTATCCTTCAGTTACCTTTGAAATTATTTGTTATTCTTTAGTTGCCACTAAAATTATTTGTTATCCTTCAGTTACCTCTGAACGTATTTGTTATCCTTCAGTTACCTCTGAAAGTACTTGTTATCCTTCAGTTACCTCTGAAAGTATTTGTTATCCTTCAGTTACCTCTGAAAGTATTTGTTATCGTTCAGTTACCTCTGAAAATATTTGTTATCCTTCAGTTACCTCTGAAAGTATTTGTTATCCTTCAGTTACCTCTGAAAGTATTTGTTATCCTTCAGTTACCTCTGAAAGTATTTGTTATCCTTCAGATACCTCTGAAATTATTCTTCTTTTTAAAGGGTTGTTCTGCATTCAACAGAGTTGACTGATATTTCAAAACTCATATATTTACTTATTTAATCGTTCCCTGTGGTAGATTTCTAAGAATAAATGAATAACATTGCAGTCTATCCTCCAAATTTTCCCCCAATGCTTATGAAATACATCTTTTACGAATTTTATCGTTCTAGCAAACAGCGCGTTCTCAGTACGACATATACTGAAAACCATTATGATGTAAGTGAAATTCTAGCAACGAAAACATTAGAGATGAAACAAAGCCTCAGTTCGAATGATTAAACTATGGATAAGAGAAATCTTTAAAGAATGAATCAATAAAGTGCTTGTTTCGACATAACCGATTCACCACACAGACATTAAACAACCACAGTTCGCGAATTTCAAGGAGCAGATGTTGTTGTTTTTTATTCCTTTTAGCAACAAGCTCCCTGCACGCTATTTTCAGCGTAAATTATTTAAGGAGTTTCAAGGTTTTATAAAATCAACGGTACAGTATTGTTGAGTGGGATTTGGTTCCATCCTTTCTAGGATTAATTGAAATTGCTCAATATTTTAATGAAATCATTAATTTGAATACACTGCGGTCTGATCCAAACAATTTCAATTAAAACTAAATGCTTTAATCTATCGGTTGATAATATAAGGAAACTTTGTTAAGTTGAATGTAATTAGCCTTACACAGATATCCTAAACTAAAGGTACATAAATTAAATTCAGGATTTACAATGAGTTTCGGTCAATAAATGTTACTGTGAGGAATGAGCCGAGTTAAAAAAAATAGATAGTTAGCTTCGAGCTAATAAAATAAAATAAGATTTAAATTTCGTACGAAATAAAATTACACTGTGTTTGTTTTTGTTTGTAGTTGAGCACAAAACGACATAATGAGCTATGTAATGTGCTCACTATGGGTATGGAAACCCGATTTTTAGCGTTATAAGTTTGCAGACGTACCGCTCAGCAATATCTTTGCTCTGGAACATGGATTTTGTTTTTAGTTTCTTATAAATGTTGTAAGCAGTTCACCTAATGTTTAACATCACACCAACTTAAGAACTGCAGTTAAATAGAATAACCAACAGATTTAATTCACCTAATAAACGTATTATAAATCTGTGGGACAAGTAACTTGCTCGGAATCTCATTTTATTCTGTCTTTTTTTATTTCTATGCTGTTAGTTTGATGCTGAGCACTCGGTGAAAACAACAGCTTCGTCACGTTTTGCTTGAAACTAACAATATTTCGCACATGGGAAATACGCATCCACCCTTGAAGATATACATACAGTAGATAATTAATGCAGACACGTCCATATATGAGTACTAAAAACAAGGCCTTAGCTTGGACAAAATTGATTTAATTGGCGCATTTGTAGCAATAAAGGTAGAAAACATAATAAAGTTGAAGGCAAAAAAAATGTCTGTCTCTTGGACGCGGAGAAAACAATTAACAACGACGAATAATTCTTATAAATTCTTCCAAGAAAATCTTTCGGTGCCAATTAAATAGACCAGGATTTGTTTTATTCGTAATATTTTACATATTTTTAGTTAATTTGTTATTTTTGTTCAGAAATATTTTTCTCTGTGAGCCTATTCAAGTCATTTCATATGGCTGAAAAAAGAAAACGTATCATGAACCACGATAGTGGTTCATAATAGGGATTGCACAATAATTTTCTCAAAACTCTAATAGCCGGTTTGGGCAGTAATTACCTTAAAAAAAGTACACATATTCTTGAAACAACACTCAAAACCTCTCTTTTCAATAGTTAGTATCACACAAACATTGATAATAAGCAAAATAAGTGACTTCACGATTGTAGACAAAATCAAAATTTACCCATTTGTTCATATTATTATTATTATTAATATTATTGCTTCACAAGCCTATAGCAAAATCGCCTGGCTATTTTTCACCAAAACCTAGACAGATATACCATATGAAGCGCTACGAATGTCTACGATTTATTTCAAAGTTGATTATTTTTCATTGAAAGTTTATTTACATGGTTATAAATATATAATACATGCAATGTTGTTCTGAGCGGCTACTTTTGTTTGTTTGTTTGTTTGTTATTAAGCACAAAGCTACACAAAAGGCTATCTGTGCTTTGTCCATTACGGGTATCGAAACCCGGTTTTTAGTGGTATAAGTCAGCAAACATACCACTGTGCCACTGGGGGGCGGCTACTTTTGTACTCGAAACCTCAGGCACAAAGCCACCTTGCTCAGTAAATAATTACTTTCAAAGACACGAAGCTTTACTTAAAATGATGTTTTAGATGTATTTCTTTTATTTGAAAAGACTACTTTTCTACTGGTACAATTTTATACTCGTTTAATGGGGGCTGTTTCTTATTCTAGGCATATATTTGCCCACTGCTGTGCATTAAAAAAAAGCCAACATACAAGATAATTAAAATTAAGAATTTAAATTCTACAAATAGAGATCGCAAAAAAATGTAAGTAAACAAGGCTGGAGATCTACTGTGATAGTTGTTCAAGCTACAAATCCATATTATGACTCTACTATAAAATTATTGCAAGTGATATTTACTGTAGTGTGGGTTCGCACAGGAATTTTCAAAAAAACTGAGAGAGTAGTTTTAAACTTAATTCGACCTTAAACTTAATTCTTCACTTTCCGCCATCAAACAATCTAGTGTTTTCCTAGCGTGCGCATTAGCTGGAAACTAAAATTCGTGCACTTTCTAGTGCATTAATTGGAAACTGCCACGTGAAATACGTAACATGTATTACATTGCTTTGTCAGTTTCTGGATCTTTCAATATTTTTATTTTGTAATTTCTTCCCAAAAATTATCTCTTAAGGCCAAAATCTACAAATAAATTTATATTTCCAAAAACAATATATTTTTAAAACGTTCCATTTTTAAGTATTCAGATAATTTCTGTGAAAAAAGAAAAGTTGTGAAAATTTCAATATGAGCTGACATGGTGCAGTGTTGCTTGCTAGTCGATTCTCTATAAAAATCATAAATATATTTTACCTGAAAATTAATTATTATTCTACATTAACAAAGCTCTTGAGGTAACTTCGTGGTAATTAATTGATGAGTTCGTCTTCAACGCCCCTGAAAATTAATTATTATTCTACATTAACAAAGCTCTTGAGGTAACTTCGTGGTAATTAATTGATGAGTTCGTCTTCAACGCCCCTTGTAGCTCAGCGACAAGTCTGAGGGCTTATTATGCTACAAATCAGGTTTCGATACCAGTGGTGGGCACAGCACAGATAGCCTTGGGTTTACTGAGGTTTAAACAAGTGCGACAGCAACACATCCACCCCATACTAAAAACCTGAAGTACGATTAACCGCGATGGTTAGAATGCAAATAGCCCATTGTGTAGCTTTGCATAAGGAAGATGATAACAAAATTTTCAACAACCACATTTACAGGTTATTCATTTTCTACTTACTGTAAGATAGTATATATTTTTTTACATAATGGGTTACTTGTGTTATATGCACAGCGAAGATCGAGTTTGCCGTTGAGCCACGGGGGCTTTCATGTATTCGTCGGTAGAGTCTTTGACATGCTTGGTAGAACAGAAGTAAAACTATTCTATTGCGTTTTCTCTGAGAAACATGAAATGTTATGAAAAACGAAAAATTTATAATCTTCCTTAAATAAAGCTGTTTTATACTAATACAATGAACGCGTTAAGGTAGTTGTGATGTTACAGTTTTTTTCTTCTCGGAGTAACAAATATTTGTTTTATTATGGCTCCGCAGAGAGAGACATACTGTTTTTCTATTGTATCTTCTTCTTCTTCTTCCAAACACTTTTCAATCGACCGCTATTCCTTTAATTCTCAGCGGATTGAATTGAAACTTAATACATTTATACCTTGTCCCAATACAACAAGAAATATATTTTATTTGTTTATTTAGGTCTTTTTTTAATGATTTTACGAGGTGAAAGATTAAAGACTAAACATGTATATTTTGGACTCCTGTACGGTCATTTTTTACAGCAATCAAGATGACATTTTGCACAAATATATATTTTCAGGTGCCCAAGACATTAACATAGAAAAACAGTTGGATTTGCCAGTTTTAAGTCTTTTTAAGAAGATCATAACTCACAAAAAAGCATAATTTTGGGGTTTGCGGTCAATTACTCGGTCATATTTTGACCAATTTTCAGGGAATTTAGTACACATATACTTTTCTTCAGGTTTTATACATACAGAAACGTGGGATATGCCCATTCTTGGTTATTCTAGGGGTACACTTCTTGGCCATATTTCGACTAATTTACGTGGTGCCCCCCAGTAGCACAGCGGTATGTCTGCGGACTTACAACGCTAGAATCCGGGTTTCGATACCCGTGGTGGGCAGAGCACAGATAGCCCATTGTGTAGCTTTGTGCTTAACTTAAAAAACAAACAAAAAACAATTTACGTGGTATTTAGTACAAAAATATTATTTGCAGGTCCCAAACAGAAATATAAACAATTTTGGAATTGTTTTTCTTTTTATCACCTTTTCAGCAAGAAAAGACCTATTTGGGGTTTTCGTGAACTATTAATGTGTATGTCAACCAACTTACATGGTATTTGGTACAAATATATTTTATTGCAGGCTCCAAGCGTTAATATAGACAATTTTCGATTTATCTGTGTTTTTCACGATTTTCTAGTGTCAAAACTGACCATGTTTGGATTGCGCCCGCGAATGTTACCTCTTTTCATGACATTAGGGCGGTCATGATGTAACACTTTTTTTTCCTCTCAGAATAATTGATAACGTTTTGTTCAAAGCTACACGAGGATTATCTGCACTAGCTGTTTCAAATTTTGAAGTGGTAGACTAGAGGGACGGCAGTTAGTTAGCATCATCCAACATCAGCTTTTGGGCTACTCTTTGCTTACGAATAGTTGGATTGACCATTACATTATAACTGTCCCTCGACTGATTTTCAATAAGAAATGACACTTTATATTTACTGTGCGTTTATTATGTTACATAATAGAATTTCAAATAGTCTGAAATTGAGTTAAATTATACTTTGGATTTAGCAGTTAAGTAAAAGCCGATATATATAGTCAATTTATGATATTTGCCAACAATAAAATGTTTTCTATTTTAATACGATTATGCTTTAATATAAAAACAACAATATAATGTACAATAACAGTTATTACAAATAGTAATTAAAAACAACGATTTATATACAAAAATTTTACAAACTTACAATATAAAGTCTTCTTTCTAGTCTAGAACTTCCTTAATATCTTATCGCGGGATGACGATGAGCGAGTTAGTTTCGAGTTGACATAGGTGTAATTCGCTTAACGGGGAGCTAGCTAGCTTTGTCCTTCGTTATTCAGCAGCCACACACGCTGAGTTTCCACGATGAAGTTATATAATGTTTTCGTGAAAGTACTAATGTCCGATGAAAATCTACTGAAGTTAAATGATTTGTAATGTTCGAACTTTATAAATGCTCCTGGTCAAATATCTTAAGTTTTCCGATTAATGAGCGTTATAATAATCACAGTTATAGCTTCCGAAGTTTATAGCACACTGACTATAGCAAACTAACAATAGATACTCTTTTTTGGTGCGTTGCGTTGGTTATATTTATAGGCGTGTGGAGAGTTTTATGAAAATTCAGATTACGTAACAATACAAAGCTAGATTAGCGTTTATGTACATACATATATTGTTGATTCTTACACTCGAGAATCTCCTACAACGTTAGAGAATAGACGGGAGTTTCGCAATACATATTTAACAGTATATGTTATGTACATTTCTAAATATAAATTTAATCTAAAGAAACGTCGATATTAAAATGAATATATAATAATAAATCCGTCACAATTATTAACTAATCATAGAATGGATTACCGTTCTCTATAAATCTTCACAAGGCCCAGACTCTTTACAATGTTATCACAAAGTTTACTAAACGTTACAATACATATATTAAAGTTCTAGTGTTGTTTTTATTTCCTTTTATCCGAGCAATTATATGCGTGTGTAGCTCGTGACTTAGGATACAACAACGACCACAAGTCTGAGATGCACTTCAACTGTCTTTCTGGCTCATTTGACGCATCTCCACAAGAACATCTATTTTGATGACAACGGAAGAGTTGAGAGAAGACGAGGTTTCGTCAGTAATGCCTTCCGTAAGTGTTCTTCGTGCTCCTTTTTTATGAAGTTTATACTCTCCATTTAGAAAAGTTAAACAAAAGATGCACATTGTGTGACTACCTATGATTTTACACACCAGAAAAAATGTTTCGCATTTTGGAAGCACTTTTTAACGAAGAAGATCACGTTGTCAATAAAGTGCAGATTCAAGTATATCATTAGGCTTAAGTTTTAGTATAATATATACTAGCCCTTTAAAAGACAGTTTCTATTTTTATCATACATCTAAGGGTAGAGAATTTAAAAAGGTGACAATTTATTATGTGAATATTATGTATCTAACCCCTTCATAACTTGAGAGACTGAAAATCACTATTCGGGTGTATTAATATTTTTCGTTTCATAACTTTAATACAGATTAAGTATGATTAGTTATATGTTGTACGTGAACAACATGTAATCAACTTTTACTTATGGTTAATCTTGCCTTTAAGTGGTTGGTTACTCGTAGTCAGGCTTACTGTAGTTGAATCTGCCTCTGTAAGAGACCAGTACATTAGGTCAGTCGGTAATTAATTTTTCGAGACATCTGGTGTATTAAACATAAGCAGAAATAGAGACATAGCAAACTTTAATTTCCCTTTTCTTTGAGTAATAAATTTAGTTTCCCCGTATGGATAGTTTGTGATTCTGGAAATTCCTGGCAGAGTTTGAATCTTAGTCTAGTCAATATCAATGCTTAATCAAAGAAGCTTTGGTGATTTTCTTGTGAGCTTGTCAAGAACTATTCTGTATTGATGCCATATAAAAACAACAAGAGAAAGGAACCATTAAGAGACAGTGTTCTAGTATCACTTTCACGTACGTCCTTTTTTTATCATACAGTGATGTTGACATTAAACAAGTGCGCCTGGTCTCCATTTCTTTTGGCAGGCTTATTCATATTCTACATACGAATACTAAGAACACTTTGTTCTGAGAATGTAATATTTATTTGTTTCTGTTTCACCTGAGAATAGCAAACGCCAAAAGGTGCACTGTACTATTTCAGTAAAACTAAGCAGTGTAGTTAGTGTTTGCTTTGAAACACTCCAACCCTAGCCCTAAAACAAATAGCTCACAGTGGCATTTTGTTGATATGTTAATGATGATTTACGAATTATATAGATAAGAATACCGGCATAAACATCGGAACTCTTTTAAAGAGAACAGACATTGCATATCCAGTTCATTTGCATTGTTATATAGAGCAGACCTATAGAATGGATTCGATGCTTAGAAAATAAAGTCATGGTCGGTTACATTAAAAACAAAACAAATAATATACGTATATGAGGTATATGGGGGTACGTATGCAATATCATGTTATTTCAGGCAAGCAAACTTAGATGTATGGTTATATGTGGTGCATAACTCCGAAACTACGGAAGTGAGAATTAGTTACTAATGAAAACAACAATTAAAACATTTTTGGTATGCTTTTATTGTGTTCTAACTCACTGTCTAAGGTTACTAATGTAGTTTTATAATAGATTGGAGAATTTTAAGATTTAATTCCACATACTAGTGAAGTTATTTCTCTTTCTCTCTCTTTATATATATATATATATATGTGTGTGTGTGTGTAAATCAATATATCTAATGCAATGAAATACATCAATTGTTCGTAGGCGATTAAAAGTAGCATTATATAACAATAATGAACTTAATACAAAACAAAAAACAACATTATTAGGAGATTAAAATTCAAGATAATTCTTTCATTGACAGTCCTTGTTGTCGTCCTTAAGTCATAATGGATAATGTCTATGGTCATAGCACTCAAACGCGTTAAGGATATCCCATTTATCAGACAAGATCTCTACGCGGCTGTAAAACTCGCCAGCAACTAAGGAGAATCAGTTAGAAGTTAGGAGTTGAGTGCTTGAACCAGCAACGTTTCGACTCCTACTGCCTTTTGCTGTCTGCTATGGCTACAGACATTATCTATTATGACTTAAGGATGACAATAAGAAATGGTAATGGAATAATTATTTGGAATTATAGTCTCATTCTAATGTTGTTTTTGTTTTGTATATATATAAACTTATGAAACTATATATAATTATAAACTAGGAAAAATGGCTGAAACCAAATAGTTGTTTTAATATTCACAACGTTTCGTGCTGGGACGCCTTTCCTCTGGTGATTTATAAACTTTTCGTGGTATAAGTTTTTTTTCCATTTTTAAGCTGTATATAATCATAATTTTCCACTACTTGAAGACACAGTTGGACACAAATTGTTAACATTATTTACAGCTGATTATCAAAACTTTAATACCGGGTACTTTCAATTCAACATTTTTAGCTTTCTCTTTCTTCATTAATTCAATCGGATTAAAGCCTAAACAACAAAACCAATTTAATAGGGTTATTCAAGTTTCGTTAGTGAATAACGAGTCTTCATTTAATAAAAATATATACTTTTATGAGAGAAAAACATTTCTAGGGACGTGATAGCTTATTAATTAAAATATACATTCAATCGAAGAATTATGCATATATCACACACACATATTATTTGTTGTCCTTACGCCAGTATATTTTAATATATATAGTTCTAGAATATTATATATAAATTTTTATTTTTGTGCTTAAAGAATCCTAACTTTACCGAAGTGAATTACATATTAAGTAATTAAGTTTAAGTAATGGTGGCAAATATTTCTCTATAAACTTTTAGAAAAGTTAATATCTCTATGTTCTTAGATTTATTTATAGGAAGTTTGGAAAGAAGTTAACATTCATTAATAAGTAGTTGAATATTAATTAACAAGTTGTTGCACAGTTATAAACTAGGCACTAATGAAGTTTGAGCATAAGAATCATATTCAAATGATATTCAACTTTTTCATCAATGTTTTCCAAAGTTGCTTTAGTTTAGGTTTTATGATATAGTTTGCACAAATTATTACATTTTGAATAAGGACTTGTGTTTTTGAAGATTGCATGAAAACATATAACATAAAAACTATTTTTTTAATGAATTATGTTTCGTTTGGATTAGACCCTCAGAATACTTATGATAGTAAAATTCGGGTTTCGATACCAGTGGTTGGCACAGCATAGATTTAGATTAAATATTTATTGTAAAATATCTTTTAAATTAAAAATCTAAAGAGAGTTCTTTCAGCCAATAAGGGATCAAAGTATCCATGTCTGTGTAGCCGTACAATAAATTGAAAATTAGAAATCTTTGTTCATGTATAATAAACAGGTATTTTCTTTTTTATATACCAAATATAATTCATAACAAGCTCGCCTTGCAAACCCGCGGTACTTCGCCTTTCAAAAAGACATCTGAGCTATCATCTTACTTCCTTCCACCATCCTATTAAAGTTGTTCAATTGTCAGATTTTCTTTTTTCTTGCACGTACATTGAAACCAACTTCATTTACATTTTCTTCGTTTAATTAGTGGTTTGTTCCGAAGGGGTTTACACGTGGCTCTACTGGGCGAGTAATAAAGGCATCATCGTGTCATCGCTTTTCTTCATTTTAATTCATGATAGAAGATAAATCAGAGGTTTGATGATGGAATACTTAACGACTAAACTTTTAACTCCATAGAATTTTCCATATATCTTTTCTCTCGCGTGTTTCTTCATGCGGATTCTAAAATATTGAAACAACGCATCAGTGGTGGAATTAATGTGAATAATGTCTAAGAAAATGTACTTGTATATGTGCGTATATATATATATATTTGTATGCATACACATTATGTACATAGATTTAAATGTGTGCATACACATTATGTATATAGATTTACATGTATGCATACACATTATGTATATAGATTTAAATGTGTGCATACACATTACGTATATAGATTTACATGTATGCATACACATTGTGTATATAGATTTACATGTGTGCATACACATTATATATATAGATTTACATGTGTGCATACACATTATGTATATAGATTTACATGTGTGCATACACATTATGTATATAGACTTACATGTGTGCATACACATTATGTATATAGATTTACATATGTGCATACACATTATGTATATAGATTTACATATGTGCATACACATCATATATATAGATTTACATGTATGCATACACATTATGTATATAGATTTACATGTATGCATACACATTATGTATATAGATTTACATGTATACAGTCACAATGTAAATAATGCACTATGAATTTTTACCAATATACTCCCCATAAAATAACTATTACTTTTTCTGATAGCTTTGATTCCATCCTGCCTGGAGTATGTCATCCTGATACAGGAATACATTATACGTTACTTAGTAGAGATAAGAATTATATATATTATATCATACACCACTTAGTGGAGGTAAGCATGATAATGTGCATTATATTGTATATTAATTAGAATAAGTAAGCATGGTAATGCGTATTATAGTGTATATTAGTTAGTAGAGGTAAGCATGGTAATGTGTAATACTGCATATCACTTAGTAGAAATAAGAATGTACATTTTACCTTACTCTATCATGTTTCTCATAGAGGTTTGTCTGTATTTTAAAACAAGCACCAACAATCGTTAGCGTACCTAAAAGTAAAGCTAAGATTTTACAAATGATACATATCCTACACAAATAAAATCAAGAAAAGAGATCGTACAAGTATCAGCATTTTTGGTACGAAAAGGACAAATGTTTCCGGAGTGTAACTTAAAATATATATAATTTTCTATTGTTACATATATGTGTAAATAGGTTAAAATATACTCGACTTAAAGACAACGTATAAACTGTGCATGCTATTTATAGAAGTCATTAATTTAATGTTAAATTTTGTTAATAACCTCTCACGTTCGCATGCAATTTTTAATCTATCTGCCTATCTTAGTACAGCAAACACTTTATTCAATATCAGAAAGACAAAGTACAGAAACGCGAACATCTGAACAAACTCCTATGTCTTCGCTAGACTCGCTATTTTTATCGATTAACACTAAAACATCACTTGATTTGTCTTTTACACTATACGCTGCTGCCATCTGGATTGTAACCATTTTTTCATAAGTTGCTTTGAAGCTCCTACACAGCATCAGGCAGATAATATACCCTTCTCCCTTATATGTAAATTTTTGGTTCTTTAGTTTTTTATTTGATATTCTTATTTACCCATATGGATTAAATTACAATATCTATCAAAGACAGTATTATATCAATTAAATTTTTAGTTAATTAGGATTTTAAACATTCTCTAAGTGAGTTCTTTTATTGTGTTTTTAACATATTCATATTGAAATGTGACACTCCAATCAGTAATTGAATGATAGTACTTCAAAGTTTAATCTAGTTAAATTATTATGAATATAATGTACTAGACAGTCGATCATACGGACAAATAAGTTTATTTCTTTTCTAGAAGTCTTTTGGGAACCAAATGGCTCACCTACCGAGAGTTCTCGAATTGGGACTTCAGTAAATTTTATTTTCCGCCAATTTAAAAAAGACCAACTTTGGATTGAGCTCAAACAGTCGATATATATTCTCCTCATCATCGAAGTTCAACAACAGAAACAATGCACTAGAGTAAACTCACGGTTGGTTTCAGACTTTATCATCGATCAAAATTGTTTTACTTCATCTTTCGGTTGCTAAAAGTCCTGATCTCTTTTAACCACAGAGGTATTGCGTTTTTTATATGAAAATATCGATGTTAGATTTTGATTTTTTCCGATACGTTTTCTTATAGTTACTAAGTTTTAGTTGGAAGCATGTCATTTTTTAAACTTAGTGAATAAATTTTAATTTGGATGGAAATGTGTACAAGTTAGATTAAAATACTTTGTCTCTTCAAGCTAATTAACACTTCATCATACATAATCTAAAAATACCCTTACTATTGCTGGAGGTGATATGCTTTGTGTTAACATGACACCATACATAATATGAAAATACACTTACAATTGTTGGTGAGGATACGCCTTGTTTCAACGTGTCACCATATATAATCTGAAAATACACTTATTACTGCTAGTAGTGATACGCTTTGTGTTAACATGTCACCATATATAATCTTGAAATACCCATGCTATACCTGATAATGATATTCACTGTATATATATATATTACCACACAAAATCTAAGCATAAACGGGCTACAACTGAGAGTAATAAACATAATGTATATTTTTGTTAACACATACAAAATATGGACATACTATAGACGAAGTACAGCTATTACTGATACATATCGTGTAGTGTTTTGAGCACACCACCATATAAAATATGAACATACTATACACGTTGTGGCGGATTTATTATTATATATTTATTTTAATATCGATGTTTTCTTGAA
>NW_013665655.1:482695-490116 GCF_000517525.1 Limulus polyphemus | reverse complement strand
AAGCTAGCTAGCTTCCCATTAAGCGAATTATACCTACATCAACTCGAAACTAACTCGCTCATCATCAACCCTCGATAAGATATCAAGGAAGTTCTATACTAAAAAGAAGAGTTTATATTGTAAGTTTGTAAAATTTTTGTTTATAAATTATTGTTTGTAATAACTGTTATTGTACATTATATTATTGTTGTTTTTATATTAAACATATTTGTATTAAAAAACAGAAAACTGTGTGTATCAAACTTGTTGGCAAATATCACAAATTGGAGACATATTGGCATATATGTAACTACTAAATTTGAATTATCATTTAGCTCGGTTTCAGACCATTTGAAATTCTAATACGTAACAACGTGCTACAGCTAATATTGATACACAGTGTGTAATGTTTTTAACACAACACCGTAACAAGTACGAAAATATTATACACGTTTACAGTTAACACTGATATACATACATTGTGTATATTTTTTATCACCACATCATAATACAAAATATGAACATACACGTACTATACCTGATACTGATACGCACTGTATACATTATTTACAAACACTTCGCTATACGTAATTTATGCATGCTACAACAACTAATAAGCGATACACATTATCAATATTTTTCATTAACCATTACCACACGAGACCTGAACATAATATACATGCACTACAGCTGATAACGATACTCGTGGTTATATTTCTTATGTATATTATACACATTTATATACGCATGTTTCAAATAATATGAAAAGTATTTCTGAAAAATATATTTTAGGCGATTTTAAACTTGTTATTTTAAATAACAGTTTGATTCCTGGTATTACTTGAATAACTAATTATAGGGTGTGTAGACCAATGATCTGTTGACTTTAGCATACGTAAAATGATTACAGTTAATCCAAACATAAAATAAAACTTTGCACGATGATGTCGAAAACATAATATCTAGATATCTAGCAACAAATAGTTCCAAATTAGAAAATAGATTCTGTAATTTTTAACTAAAGGCAGTATGAATTGTAACTGATATAGGTTAATTATTCTGAAAAAAATGACATATTTAAAGTAATCAGTTTAACATTATTTTAAAATATTCATGTGCACGGTTTGCCAGTTTCCCCTTAAATATAAAACATCAATTATATCAACTAAAATAATCAATACAAAAATCAAGGAAACAAGTTAAAAGTTTACATTTGCTAGTCCAAATAAGCATCGATAAACTTCGCTTATGAAACGAATAAGTTTTCTATTTCAAACTCTGTTCATTTTGGTGGTATCAGTTTAAGATACTTAACGTTTCACAGTGTATATCTATTTGCTGTTTAACTTACTGATTTAACTGTTTAAAAAGTGATTCTTATGGTAATTTATATATATATATATATATTATAGACTTCTTTAATAAAAACTACAATACTTAATACGTTCTCTTCTTTGTAACATGTAGATAGACAGATTCAAACGCAAATAAAATGCCTTCTGTTGTTATTGCATCATCTGAAACTTTTAGAATGTTTTCCCCCCCTTTTCTTTGGTGATATGAAATAGGAAATTGAAAAAAAGGGGTCTAGGTTTTATATTAAGAAAGAAAAAAAGGGCGTATGTTTAAGTACATTTCTAAGAGGTGTGTTTAGAGCTTAACTGGGTATGTTAGGCTACCAAAATGTAAGCACATTTCGATCAGGAGTGTTTAGAGCCGAACTGAGTATACTGGGCTACCAAAGTATAAGCAACTTTCGATGAGGTATGTTTAGAGTCGAACTGAGCACAATGGGCTAATAAAGTGTAAGCACATTTTTATGAGATATGTTTAGAGCTGAACTGGGTACAATATGCTACCAAAGTGTAAGCACATTTCGATGAGATGTATTTAGAGCTTAACTGAGCGCAATGGGCTACCAAATTGTAAGCACATTTCGATGAGATGTGTTTAGAGCTGAACTGGGTACAATGTGCTACCAAAGTGTAAGCACATTTCGATGAGGTGTATTTAAAGCAGAAATGAGTGCGATTTCAAGGGAACAATCTATCTGAGTTTACTACCGTGGGATTCGATTACTTTTTACTTATTTGTAATAAGTAAAGACGGACATGTCCGATATTCATCTCACTTGCATAAGTTTCGTTGTGCTATAAGGAAGTCGTTCTTAACACGTAAGCTAAACAATTCTTACTTAATATTAAAATGTATGTCATTTATAACATCCTACGAATGGTAATACAGTTTTATTCGGACGTCCTGTTTGATGACTTATATAATTATTCGGACGTTTGTTTATTTGAAGTTAAGCACAAAGTTCCAGAATGAGCTATCTGTGCTCTGCCCACCACAGGTATTGAAACCCGGTTTCTAGCGTTGTAAGTTCGCAGACATACCGCTTTGCCACTCGACTGCTTATTCGGACGTATGAACATAATTATTAAATAGATATACATATATAAACATTATATTTGAACTCGTTATCTCACTGAAACCTCCTTTAAAAAAAGTATACTGTTAATATTATCACAGAAAGTTACTGTAAACTTTATCACAGAACGGTGCTGTAAGAACTTTAGCAGACCTGAAAATCTGGTCATTAAAATTTAAAATAATCAGTTGCATTTAATTTCCTTTCAGTTATTGTAAATCTTTCAATTCTAAAGTTTATGGACCTTAGTTTAATGAATCTGAACATTATCACTAAATAAAAAATAAATAAACAAGTTAATTACGTAGATTTTTACAGAGTCTACTGAAGTCCTTTCTTTTGTTTTAAACAACAGGTTAATAACGTAGATCCTCTCCACTTAGAAAAGTTAATTAAAGTAAAAAATATACCAGCCTCGTTTCAATGTAAAAAATCCATTTGATAAACTAAATCAATTTAGACAATAACAAGTAAATTATTTATTATTCAAAGAACACTAAAGAAAGCCTAGATGCTGAAATTTTCAATTATACAAGTTTTGAGTTAAGGTAAATAGAACGGAAGGTATTAGTTCGTTGGTTAAAGTTTATTGCATTTATTAGTTAAAAATTTGAAAATTATTGTTACTATGTTTTGCTAATTTTGAGAAGTTTTTTTATTTAATTAAATAATGATCTGCTTGATTGATTTGAATTTCGTGCAAAGCTACACGAGGGCTATCTGCGCTAGCCGTCCCTAATTTAGCAGTGTAAGACAAGAGGGAAGGCAGCTAGTCATCACCACCCACCGCCAACTCTTGGGCTACTCTTTTACCAACGAATAGTGGGATTGACCGTCACATTATAATGCCCCCACGGCTGAAAGGGCGAGCATGTTTGGTGGGACGGGGATGCGAACCCGCGACCCGCAGAATGCAAGTCGAGCGTCCTAACCACCTGGCCATGCCGGGCACTAATGATCTGCATTGGTTCCGGGAACACGAATAAGTGGAAAAGCTTTAACTTCGTTTAATAAAATGAAACCTCGGCGCATAAATCATGAATTCTGAAAATAAAAATAAAAATCAAGTATAGTTACTATAGAATCTGTATAGTTATATCATATACGTTAGATTATGTAAAACTAAACTGACTAACATTGTTTTGAGGGACACAATGAAATTTGTAAATCTTAATCGGCGTTCAACGAAAATTAGAAAAAAAAAATAGCCAGGATATTTAGCAAGTAAAAACAACAGCAACAGGCGAACAAAGAGAGAATGCTTGAAAAATCATTCTGAAATTCCATCCATCAGAAAGTCGTCCTGAATTTTTTGTGGTATTTTAATCAGAATGTCTACTTATACCTATAATTTCAAATACTACAATGAATAATTTCACTCAATCGTATTATTTAAAGTTATATCATTTATCAGTTAAAGGTTTAAAGAAATTACCATTGATGGATATATTTTGGAAAATAGTTTTGAAGTTTCAAGTGAAATACCATATTTGCTTCGCCTGCTTTGATATAAAGCTTTTTACACCCAGGCATGGCCTGATGGTTAGGGAATTCGACTCGCAATCTGCAGGTTTCAAAATCGAAATCGGTCGCCAAACTATGGAGCCTCATTATTCCTTGATGAAAAGTAGTTCACGAGTTGGCGGTGAGTGACATTGAGTAGCTGCCTTCCTTCTAGTCTATCATTTCAAAATTAAAGACAGCTAGAGCAGATAACCATCGAGTAGCTTTGCACGAAATTCAACAAAGAAACAATAAAAGACAACATCCAAGTAAGTGAGGAGCTGGGTTTAGCCTAGTGGTTAACGTCTCCCGACTGTAAATCCAAATTTTCATGATTCGTTTCCTGTCTCCATCCAAACGCTCTCCGCATGGATGTATTATGTAAGCGACGGTGAAATTCCACTATTCGATCAGACAAGAGCAGCCCAAGATTTGATAGTAGGTGATGTTGTTTCATGTCCTTTCTCCAAACTGTCAGTCGAAAATTAGTGACAGCTATCGCAGATAGCCCTTGTGTATAGCTTTGCACTAAAACTCTAAAGAAACAAAAAAGTGATGATTTAATGTGTATAATTATAGGGAAAATTATGTGTTATTTAATAAGTATTTGATTGTGAACCTCTTAAACGTTTCCAACCAATAACTTTCCCTTTTTGTCCAATGATATATTTTATGGTCATATATATGACGTAAATATTAATTCAAGAGTAACTAACCCCTTCTCTGGTAATGTATTACTAATGTAAACAATGATTAAAAGAATGTTCGGTTTTTTTAAACTGTTGTATAATGGAAGGTTTGTTGAGGCACTTTTACCATCTTTCAATATGGTGTATACATCTCTCAAGGTAAATACCGCAGTAATAATTTCAAACTAGAACATAATTAACTTAGTTTTATAAACACCTTAGTTCTTAATACTAAATATAATATGAAATATATTATAAAAACATTCACAGGTCTTTCATATCAATATTGTTTAAGAAAAACCTCGTTCAAGGCCTTGAAATATTGTGATTTAAGAATAACAAGCACTAGAAAGTTTTTGTCTAAAGAACTATTTCAACAACTTCTCGGGAAAACGATTTCTCTACTGGCATGATAAGTAGATATGTACGATTATCTAAATAAATAAAACGCTTCTAAACAACTAAGCGTATCATAAGTATATCATATCTTCTAAACAACTAAATATGATACTCCTAAGTGGTTTGTATATATGCTGTATTACTTTAAACATGTTTTGCATCTAAATAATATTTGCTTTGATTGTTCACAGGTTGTATACAGATGTACATTTAAGATTAACTTCTAAACCTGGATATTCTTTTTAGTATATTTTCATACACAATGACAAAATATCACCAATGAAAACTATTAATATTATTTATCTTTGTACTTTTCTTTGTTCCTTATAAGTCCATGCTAATCCTACCGCAAGACAGTTGCAGGCCTGTGTGAAAGTCATGTTAATAACACGATGCACATATTAGCTAATTGTTCATTTAAAATTATATCAAAATCTTGACAAAGGAAAATGATGGCCGCAGTTTTTCTACAAAAGTGAGAGACGGCTTATTAAAACACTGACTCTATTGCTCAGTCATATCAACTCCGTTTTGAGTTTACTTCTCATGTTACACAGCATAATGTGACTTAAAAAGCCAGAGTTGGTAGCAAAATTAGCAAAATAACGTATATACATAGAAAATAAATATATTTAGCTCGTTATGTATTGTATTATAAAGTAGTCGTGTGTTAACTTTCGTAACGTTTTTATACAGCCGTATCGTAAATTAAAACACGACTACTTTATAATACAATACATAACGAGCTAAATATACAGCCGTACTGTAAAAAGGAGAGATATAAACATGTTTTGATGCGAGTAGCAGTATAGAAGATACGAATGAAAACTTCATCAATTGTCATCTCGTCATAGATCCCACGTATAAGCCGCAGACAATGACGTGTTTGTCTGCCTGATCTCCCTTCTTCACATATAAGCTGGGTGCCATTTGTGAACTCATGACGCTTGTAATAATTTATGGTATTAGGAGAGAAACCACATGTGTCCGCACACACACGAGTGGGGTGTCTGCACTTGCTTCGTAGTGTCATTTATTTTTATTTTTTTTATTCGATAACCAACATTCATACCTTTCTTTTAGTACAAATTATATTTGGATAAAATGCGAAGACCCAGATAAAACTCCAGCGAGAGAGCCTTCACTGGGTATCACAAAAACTAGAATCTTCAGGGAAAGGGAAAAAAAATAAGAATAAAGAAATCGATATTGCTATGGACCAACCGACAGATAAGAAAACATTTTGGATTGAAACATAGTGATAACCAGCTAATAAACAGTGTAATCTCTGGTAACCTTTTTTGTGTTTTATTCGTTATCTTATTCTGTTTTTGTTAGGTTTTGGCATTGTTGCTAGATGTCTTACCGATATATATGCGCAGTGTACGTTAGTTTACAGTTTTTCTCGTTTTATGTTTTTCTATACTTTAGGTAATTTTTCCAACACTTTGGTATAATAAATCGCTTAATTATTTGAATGTCACTTGCTTCACGCGTAAATAAGCGACATTGTAATTGTTTTGTAAACTACGATACATGCCTTTATTATCATGACTTTAACTTGATAGCCTATGAACACAAGATATTTTGTTAGTTTAGTATCTACATCAATACAATATTTTGAGAAGAGTATCCACTTTTTATGAGAAACTCTAGTTTTAAAAAGCCAATCACAAATTAATGCATTTTGTATTTACGTCTGATGTTTAATTACCCTTAAGCGTACGCAATCAACCATTGAAAAAAAAAAGAAAACACATTCTAATTTGTCACTTCTTTCCTTAAATACCATATTTTATAACTATTCTTTAATGTGAATTTTAGTATTGCTTAATCTATTTGCTTCCTTTCCTTAATTGTAATTGTTTTACGCCTTTCTATCTTATTTTTTGCCCGGCATCGCCATGTGGTTAGGGCACTCGACTCGCAATCTGGGGGTCGCGGGTTCGCCCTTTCACCCTTTGGGACGTTATAATGTGACGGGCAATCCCACAATTCGTTGGCAAAAGAGTAGCCCAAGAGTTAGGGGTGGAAGGTGATGACTAGCTGCCTTCCCTCTAGTCTTTCACTGCAAAATTAGGGACGGCTAGCGCAGACAGATCTCGTGTAGCTTTGCGCGAAATTCAAAACAAACAGTCCTATCTATATATAATTCACTATTTCGTATTGATTATTGTATTTTTTTATCTTTCTGCTTTATTTTCCATTTGTAATTGTTTAGTGTGTATTTTATCTCTTCTTTTTTCTACTAAGTTCCAATTTTTCTATGCTTTTGTACTTCATCTCCAGTATTTGTAGCCGTCATGTACTTCACTTTACTCAACTCTAATTGTACGGTGTGTTTATTTCTACATTGCTTTCTTCAATTGTTTTTTTTTCTTTACTTTTGCTCACTTGTGCTACTTTTCCATCCTTTATTT
>NW_013665655.1:476819-481844 GCF_000517525.1 Limulus polyphemus | reverse complement strand
CTTTAGAATTCTATATTTCAAATTGATTAGCTTGAGCTGCTACTAGTATGTTTGTTGATAGTTCTGCAAAGAATTGTTTGTAATATTTTTGTTTCAGTACTCCTTGATATACAAATACGTGTTTTCCAACGTGAAACACAAGCCGAACTTCACCATTAACTTTCTTTCACATATACTGTGGTAGCAGTCTTAAGTAAAATGAATAAACAAAAACAAGTGTGTTAATGGTGACTCGATCGATATGTGGTCAACAGTCCCAAGAAACCTTTGTTTTAAAGTGGTGAATAAAACAAAATGCTTAACTTAGACAGAATAATGGATATTAAAACGGATGGCTAACGCTTCAAACAGTGAAATACGTTTAAAAACAAAATATTTTAAATGAAACAACGAATTGCTCTAAGACGCTGTACCACGTACTATATAATTAATTCGATTTAATTTGATCCTGCCTTTGATAGTTTCTTTATATTTATAATCTGTTCCATAAATATTTATATTATTAATGTTGGAAACCAATTTTTTTTCCCACAATATTATAAAAGTAAAAATAGAATTTGGAATTTTCAATCTTAACGGCACTTTATCCACATCCGAGCTGAACGGTATAAAGAAATAATAGAAACCTCTACAGCTTTATTTTATCGTAAAGTTAATATAGTAAGGTGGATAAAACAAACAGACAAGTAATAGATAGGTTACTACGAACGTCCCTTTAGAAATGTATCACCATTCTTTAAAGAATATGTGATAATAAAGTCACGTCCTCTGCAAGTTTCTAAATTTATGTAATTTTTAATTTTAAGCTATGAATAAATCTTACCAGAAGCTGTTATAATCAAAGAAAAATAAAGTGTCTTTAAAAAAATCAATAATTAGTATGGAAATCTGTAGGGGAAAAAAACATAAATTCGAAAAAGAGCATTTTCAGGTTTTCAATACATTTCTACCTTTTCCCGTTGTCGTTATGTGTCTCAGGTCATAATGTGATGTTTGGATGTAATAATGATATAAGGACGCACAATATGATTAAATATGTGTGTAATGGATCATTTTGAAACATTTGAAAACTTAGCTCTTAACATTTATATGGTAAAAATAGGCAGTGAGTACTAATAGAATAAACAGTATATCACAAGAAACTGAGATATGTGAATTGTTGTTAAAAGAAATAAAGCTGGAAATGGTGAGAAATAAGGGTAGAAGAATGAATGTTAATGCGAGATGTTTTAAATGGATTTTCTTTTCTTAAGATCTAAAGAAAATAAATCCGGTTTGTAGAACAGGTCTTGAGCAGTAGAAGATATGTGTTATCCGAGAAAGTAGAATCAAACTAAAGAAACAGACTAAACATTCGACACGCTTGAAAGTTCAATTCACTTTTATACATTTACACTTTCTTTGTAAAACGTATAGTAAATACTTAAAAGCAGTTTGTAAAATCTAATAAGAGTAATCACTTTGAACTCTATTAACACTTGTTCCCTCTAAGAAATCAGCGAATGTGACATAAATACTACAGAATTTCAGAATCAACCAGCCTTTGTTGATATGATTAACCCTGTGGAATTTTTCTGAAGAGTGCTTTGCATGTCAATGAGACTTCTTCACGGGTTAGGTTGTTGGATGTTTTCTGATAATAGAGTTTAGCTGCGTCTTTCAGGATTTGTCATCCTAACACATATAATCGTTGTTCCAATATGTTTTCCTTTCTTCTTGTTTTTTCAGTTCGATGCGTTATAAAAAACTAATAAATAATAATTAAGTTAATTTCATATATTAATTTAAAATCATTATTAGATTCAGATTTATCTCGATAACGTTTATAAATAAACACAGGTGGTTCTAGTAATTAAAGTTTCAATATACATATCAGTTTTTATTACCCATAAACACAATTGTCTGTTAAATATTGAATAATCACGTCAAGAAGTTTTTAAAAGACGTTAAATTATACAATGCTTTCAGTTCTTGTTTTTGCCTGTAAACGACGTGTGTTCTTTAAAGGATCAAGGTACAAAAACATCAGTAGCAAAATGAAACGAAATCGTTAATTAAAAGAAATTTGTGCCTATTTTGAGAGCATGGTTTCTTAACAATTGAAAATATATACTTAAAATAATTTTCAGCTAAGAAAGCATTAATTATTACACGTAAACATCTTTGTTAGCTAAATATTTTCCATAACATTGTTTTATTAATTTTATGGTTACAAGAACAAACTTTTATAAATCTATGTTCATGATATATATATTTATAAAATGTGATAATAACTTATACATAAATACGTTAAAATAGCTGTTTTTTCACACTTGGAAATTATAATGGAAAAATGTTCAGTTTATACAACAAGTAGAATTGGAAAACTTTTATACATTAGATCATTCTCTTTCTGATTTATTAATTTAATGTATACTACTTTTCTGTCTAACATGATCTCGTCAACATAATTTTCATGTCATTCCGCCTGAATCCCAGAGTCAGCTGGGATCTTAATAGCAATAATAAAACAACAACTGTCTTACAGTGAATATATTTTGTAGTTTATTGGGTATTCGTGGTAGTGTTTCTTTAGTTATCGATTATGCATATCAGTCATATATATATATTACATTGATTAATTTAGCTTAACGGAAAAATAGTTTCAGTATAATCCAAAACCAATTTTCATGATAGATTGACGTGTTCATCCTCCTTGAAGGGATTCCTAAGTTTCTAAAAAGTTCTATTGATTCCAGCTATATAACATTGCACCATGTGTGTTCTATGAGATCTTACAGTTTTCAAACGGAAAGCAGGATACAGTGGTATGTTTGTCAATAGAGAAAATAAAGGATTTCGGCTGGTATTTATCCTGAAACTGACAATTATTCCCATCGAGAACCTTTGCACATGTGGCACGTTTTCAACTCATTTTTTGAAGGCATACGAATGATGAAGTTTTTCCGACCGGGATGAGGTAAATAAAGAAATCAAATTGTGTTATTTTTAAACATATCATACTAATAAAATGTTCTTTTATGTTTAATACTCTATACGAAAATGAGCGCCTCATTTCTCAATACAGAAACAAATTACAAAAGAAAACGTTCGTATTAGAAATAATCTTAGCTATGTGGTGAATAAGAAACAACATTTAATGTTTATGTTATTCTAAAGAATAGGTTAAATACATCGTTCTTCCATTATTTCATCAGAAAAAAAAAAATCTTTTTTTTTCAAATAATTCCAAACAAGTCTAAATACTTAATAGCAGAGAACGAAGAAAGAAATAACCTTTGAAATTTTAACTGGTATTTTGTTCATATATTTATATCTCGGACTGATGAGAAAACTGCAGTGTCCAACACTGTGTTTGTATAAGACAGCTGTACTGATCTTATGAAGTGTCCCCTTTTCTTATGCTTATAAAATATAAAACCGTCGCTGTCATAATTAATAGTCTACCTGAGTTTAATTGTTAACTAATTACCAACAATTTTTAATTACTATACACAAATTACTAACAATTTTTAATTTCTATACACAAATTACTAACAATTTTTGATTTCTATACACAAATTACTAATAATATTTAATTACTATACACAAATTACTAACACTTTTTAATTATTATTCACAAATTACTAACAATTTTTAATTTCTATACACAAATTACTAACAATATTTAATTACTATACACAAATTACTAACAATTTTTAATTATTATACACAAATTACTAAAAATTTTTAATTACTATACACAAATTACTAACAATATTTAATTACTATACACAAATTACTAACACTTTTTAATTATTATACACAAATTACTAACAATTTTTAATTTCTATATACAAATTACTAACAATATTTAATTACTATACACAAATTACTAACACTTTTTAATTATTATACACAAATTACTAATAATTGTTAATTACTATACACAAATTACTAACTACTTCTTATCCAGCGGTTTTGCTACTAATCTGCTGTAGTTTTCAGGATTATCCTGAAAATGGATATTTTTGTGGCGGTTCAGACCTCCTTATCAAAAAAAAACAGGATCGAATCCCGGCCACTACCTCCACAGAAGTAATCCCTCTCAGGACTTCCTTGAAACGGAAGCAGATTATTAGCCAAAAAGTAGGATAAAAACTGGTTAGTACTTAATATGTAGTAATTAAAAAGAAGCATAAGTTACTAACTAACTAATATTTAAACTTAGGTGAACATAGAGGCTACAACAGTGTAGGCGACTGATATATGATCGCCACTAGGTGATCATAGAGGCTGCAACAATGTAGGCGATTGATATATGATCGCCACTAGGTGATCATAGAGGCTACAACAATGTCGACGATTGATATATGATCGCCACTAGGTGATCAAAAAAGCTACAACATTTCGACGATTGATATATGATCGCCACTAGGTGATCATAGAAGCTACAACAATGTCGAGGATTGATTTATAATCGCCACAGCCTTTTGTTTCATAAAATGCCACTATTTTTCCTCTTTTTGTCATTTTGCTAATTTGGAAAAGAGATCGCCTCCTTTATTTTACTAGTACCGTGTTTAGTACCAGTGTAATTTTCTATACAATATAAAATCCTAAGGACACAATATTTCCCTATTTGTTAAACGTTTCCAATCTTCCTGATTATAGATAAAACATTTAAATCAGTAAGCGTAGTTTATTTTGTTATTTATATACAGTTTCAACTAGTCGTGATTCTAATTCTATGTATTATAGTAAAGTCGTGATTCTAATTTTATTTATCATAGTAAAGTCGTGGTACTAATTTTATTTATTATAATAAAGTCGTGATTCTAATTCTATTTATTATAGTAAAGTCGTGATTCTAATTCTGTGTATTATAGTAAAGTCGTGGTACTAATTTTATTTATTATAATAAAGTCGTGATTCTAATTCTATTTATTATAGTAAAGTCGTGATTCTAATTTTATTTATTATAGTAAAGTCGTGATTCTAATTTTATTTATTATAGTAAAGTCGTGATTCTAATTTTCTTTATTA
>NW_013665655.1:465272-476206 GCF_000517525.1 Limulus polyphemus | reverse complement strand
ATTATAGTAAAGTCGTGATTTACTATAATAAATAAAATTAGAAAATCGTGATTCTAATTCTATGTATTGACATATTCTTCTATAACTCTTCTTAGTCGTCAATATTATCGTTTCATAATTTGTGATTTTTAAATTAGAAATGGTAAAGTCCTTCCGTTTGTTCAATAGTTTCTTAGCGATGATTGAAAACGACGGCTACAAACGTTAAATCATTTATTTAGTATGCATTTGATTCAGTTTTAAAGTAATTAATTATAGTGTGCTTAAGTAGAAAATTGGGTTTTCGGAAACGCCCCTCTCTGGTTTCTACACTGTATTCTAACGTAAAATTAACATAGATACAACCAAACTAATTGTAACTCGAGTTTTCTTAGAAAACGTTTTAATATTAAATTTCTAGGTTTATTTCCAAAAGTACTCTTTGATAAAAGTTAAGTTTTAATTTACCTTAAATTCTAATATTTAGATTAGATTTTTTTAGATCGTGTATGTATTTTGCAATACATTGCTAAAATATCTTATGTTTATATTTCTTTTAAATTTAAAGTTTATTTTAACTTTTTGCCAATTAATCGTTGTCATTAAGAGGATCATAAACAAAAGCTAATTTTTGTAAAACTTTTCATCTTATTTAATTACTTTATGAAGCAAAAGAAAATACTTATTACCCACGTTGTTGAATGCACTGTTAGGATTATGTATACAAGAATGCGAAGCATGAATAAAAACTCGCCACACCTTTAGGTCAGATAGGGAGATCTTTTTATTAATAAGTTATTCTATTCTCTTTAGCATTTCAATACTTTTTTGGAATGTGGTTGTGGTAGTTTGCCATCAACTATAACAAACAACATAATGCATGTAGTCTACTGTGCGGACTTGTTCTCTTTTAAATTATGGAAAAACTTAGTTTTATATTATGTGACCTTTCACGTGTGTTTCTTTATATAAATGTGGAATCTAATTGACAAATTCGGCATGTGTAAGGAAAAAAAGGACCTTGTGATTTCGAGCTGCGTGTTTATAGTTTATAAGGTCAAAAACTGATGAAGTTTCTCGTTCAATTTTCTCTAGTTTCTTTCAAAACATCATTATTTGTTTAACACAAAAAAAATTAAATTATAAGTAAACGAATGATAATTTATATCTGATGCTACTATTTAATTGTAACGTTTAAAAGAGAACGAGTCGTGTAAAAGGAGCGGGTACAACAGTAATCAAATGTATCTAAGTGTTACAATTCATATAAAAACAAGGTATAACAAAATCATTAGTATGGCACTAAATAAGTTAAATTGATTGTTTTCATTTTTAACTTTAAATGTAAAAAAAGAAGTCACTTCACAGGAATTGTTAAAAGTGTGATTAATTGCATTTGTTTTTGCTATTTTATTGGCAGGTATAAAAGAACAAGTTATCTCTAAGTAGTGACTGGAAGTGTGATTAACTGGATCTAATCTTTAACATTTCACTAATAGATGGAAGGAGAACATGCCATGGTTAGAACTGCATCTATTTTGGCAGTTTTACTGACTGATGTCAAAAGAACAAGTTATGTCAAAATATCCGTAAACATTGATCAACTGTAACTAATTGTTTCCACACTTACATGCAAACTGTAATTGATAATTATTATCAGCTTGCTTCGTTCCTATTTGTCATTGTCTTGTTTCTCATGTGTATAAGGAGTCACCGAGAAATGACAACGAAATCTCTATTAAATAATCGCATCTTTACAAAAATAACAATAAAGATTCCTGTCACAAATCCACACTTCAGAAGTTGAGAGATCTTCCCAAGTTTCTGAGTATCCTTGGTATTTGATGTAAATATAACTTAGTCCCGCGGTGTTATTGTCATCCTGCAGCTAATCCGTATTCGAATGTTATATTTTGGGTGAAGAATTCAACATATTAGTGCTCTTACTATACTTATTGTTGAATGACAGCAAGATTAACAAAGAAGGTAATAATGGCCAAGATAAAACATACTAATTTTTGTGTATCATTAAACGTTTTACCTAATTTGAGAAAATAAATTCCGGTATAAAGCAGACATCAGAAAATGGTGATTGAATTTGCTTCAGTGTTGTACTTTGTAGAGCTTGGATGCGGTAATTTAATTTTCCATATTTTTAATCTGCTCTCATATAAACGGAAATATGCCGTTTTTATATTCACAGTTATTAGATAAAACAGCTTTCTACATTAGTCATCGCAGGATATCGCATTGAGTTAATCTTGTGGAATTAACTGAACACTATAAAGCTGGATTTTGTTTGCTTCATCGTTCGTTTCTTGTTAAGCACAAACCTACACAATGAGTTATCTGTGCTGTACTCATCACGGGTATCGAAACCCGAATTTTAGTGTTTTACGTCTTTAGATTTTCCACTGTGCCGGGGCGTAACTTTGGAGCTGATAATTCAGAAAACGATCCTAAATAAAGTCTCTACGACTATTTTAACATCACCAAATATCGATTAATAGTTTGTTTGTTTATTCTAAAACAAAGCCATAGTGTTCTATCTGCTGTGTCTACCGCAAGTAATCGAACCCCGGATTTCAGCGTTGCAAGTCCATAGATTCCCACCGGGGAACTATTAATTGCTAATTTAAGATCTTATGTATCTAATAGTGTTTAAATTCTATTTTATGCTCTTATTATTTATTTTTTCATATATATATATAAATATATTCATCAACTTTTGTTATTAAATGGCGCTGATCGCTGTTGTTACGTATTACAATATAGCACGAACAAGTCTTCAATTTATTACGTAACATATTATAATTTGGAATATCCTGAGACTGAGTTAAATGATAATTTATGTTTAGAAATTAAATAAATGTCGAATTTATCTAATTTGTGATATTTGTCAACAAGATTGATACACACAGTTTTTTATACAAATATATTTTAATATACAAACAATAACACAATTTATAATAACAGTTATTACAAATAATGATCTATGTACAAATGTTTTACAAACTTACAAACAATATTTAGTCCTCTATCTGGTCTGGAATTTCTTTGATATCTTATCGAGGTCTCACGATGAGCGAATTAGTTTTGAATAGATGTAGATACAATTCACTTAACAGGGAGCTAGCTAAGTCTGTTCTTCGTTCTTCACCGGTTCGTACGCCGAGTTATCCAGTGATGAAGTTATATAATGTTTTCGTAAAAATACTAATGTCCGATGTCAATCCGCTGAAGTTAAATGTTTTGTAATATTCGAAATCTACAAATGTTCCTGGTCAAATTTCTGAAGTTCCCGATTAATAATCGTTATAACAATTACAATTGTAGCTTCTGAAGTTTATAGTACACCAACTATAGCAAACCAATAATATATATATACTGTGTTTTGGCGCATCGCATTAGTTATATTTATAGGCGTGAGAAGTGTTTCTCGAAATTTCACCTTACACAACAATACTAACGATACACTAGTGTTTACGTACACACATGCATTGTTGATTCTTACCCTCGAGAATCTTCTACAATTTTAGATATTAAAATAGATATTTAATAGTTAATCCGTCACACTGTTGACTCATGACGTCACCTAGTCAGATAATAAAATTTTAGAGACAACTGATCTATAAATTGTTTGTAGATAAAACAGAAAAATAAAGAAACATTTCCAAAAAAATAGTTAATCCGTAGAGACCCAGGAAAGTGCTTCTCTCGTTTAGTATATTACTAGTACAGTATTACAAGTTATTATGTTTTTAGCACAATGAAATATAAAATCTTTATCAGAAATTTCAGCCGACTAGTTTCGGCAACACGGTTTACCAGTGGTAACTGTGTTACCAAAACTCGTCGGCTTAAGTTTCTAATAACGATTTTTATCTTTAATCTATTAAAATTAATTGAAATATATATTACTAGTATTTGTAAGCTTTAAGTAAATAATGCTCTAACTTATATTTGCTTTGAATGTGCCTTTATGTAAACTTATAATATTATATATATATACCGTATGAGGCCACATAAAGAAAAACAAAACCAAAACTCATTAATCATCTATTTGTCATGGAAGTCTCAAGCACATATATTTTCCACATTTCTATACGTGTCTCTGGAGCTCCAAAGTAAAAACGATTATAGTACTCGTTATCTAATAAATCATTTGTGTCTTTCACCTTTCATCTGTTTCCTACACATCGTTCTCTAAAAGCTTAAGTTTTATAAGAAAACACTTAAATAAACAGATTGACCGAGTATTTTTAATGTGTACTAATCATTGCTGAACAACTGGTAAAAAGTCTACTTCAAAATTTTATAATATTAAGAGTATATATATATATATATATATATATATTAAATGCACGTAACTATGGCTCATTACTTTGATGTTCTCGGTTCGTATGATCATTCCACTAACAGTTTTAAAAAGTCTTAAGCATTGAATAATTAAGGTAATGAGTCACACTTCGTTACCTCTGAAACTTTAGTCCGCTGACAAACAAAACAGCCGTAGGTCCTTTTTCATTAATAGATTATATCAATTTGTCACTGTTTTATTGCTTTATTTCTTTGATAAGGCAATTAGGCTGTAAATGTATAAGGTCTCGCGTTTGAAAACGTTAAAGTTAATGATGAAATTTTGTTTCAGAGAAAAATTACTTTTCCCTAACTATATCGTATATTGAAAAAAGCCAATCAGAAAATTCTTTGCTCAAAATAGCCTAAGAAATATTAGAGTAATCGACAATTAATGGGTGTGCTTTTTTGTTGTCGTTGTTGTTGTTTATATTAGGAAACAAGAATATTCAAGTGGGAACTTCAAAGTAAAAAAATAAATAAAATGTTGGGTTCAACATGAAAAGGAATAACGATACATCACGGAAAAATGTAAAAACCTTCATTAATAAGCAATAACTAGAACACAATAGCTACAAATAATTCTATTTTAAGTGAAAGAACACGTTAATACTACTAAATAAGACCCTTGGCTACTCTAGCTGAATAGTTGGATTTGACTGTCACTCTTACGAGGCATCTAAATCCCCAAAATGCAGAGTAAGATTTTGTGACAACAGAATGCGAATCCTTCATCCTTTGATCCAAATCCAACATTTTACCGATTATGCCACGCCAGACCCATCAACATAGTGTTTCTAATTTTACACCAAAGATATCTATTGCATAGAGTTGAGATCAACATAGTGTTTCTAATTTTACACCAAAGATATCTATTGCATAGAGTTGAGATCAACATAGTGTTTCTAATTTTACACCAAAGATATCTATTGCATAGAGTTGAGATCAACATAGTGTTTCTAATTTTACACCAAAGATATCTATTGCATAGAGTTGAGATCAACATAGTGTTTCTAAGTTTACATCAAAGATATCTATTGCATAGAGTTGAGTTAGTGGTCAACTAAAAGATAGGTGCAATAATGATGTAAATCTCAAACTATCAACGTTTGTTTGTTTGTTTCAAGTTAAGGACAAAGTTGCACAATGGGCTCTCTTTGCTCTGCCCACCACAGGTATCGAAAACCTGTTTCTAGCTTTGTAAGTCCACAGACACACCGCTGTACCACTGTAAACGCTGTAATTAATTGGTACATAATTTTCTTCCAGCTTGTAAACTCCCCCGGTAAGACAGTGGTAAGTTCACGGACTTACAACGCTAAAATCCGAGGTTAATTTCCCATTGTGAACACAACAGGTGCCCCAATATGGTTTTGCTCTAAAACAAAATTGTAAGACACAGTTTCTACAAATATTTGTAATATTTATGCGCCATGTGTAAATATATATTTCTGTAGTGATATTATAAGAACACCTCGTTATGAGTATTAACGATTAATAAAAAGGAAAGAAGAGATATTACAGAGTATAGTAATGACCAATTTTTAAACCAAAATTATTATTTTTTACTTTAAAACACGATTTGATTACAGAATAATTTTGTTTATCTTTCCATGTATATTTTAGAAACTTGCAAACACCGAATAATTCTCTCGAACTGTAGAAACATTATTCTTGGAGAAGAGTTTCTTAATCCAATTAACCTTATGTCGGTTCTAGTTTAATCATTTTTTCCTCTCATTATATTACAATTGTTTTAAATTTTTAGGCCAATCTAAGTTTCAACTTCAAACTCATCTTCTGACTCAGACTAGGTTTGTTTGTTTTTATCTTTATAGCAAGAGGTTCGAGCAAGCACAGTTGAAACCCTTTCCTGGATCGTAGTAAAACGTAGAGAATCTCATAAGTAAACTCTAGTTCACATTCTTTCAACCAGTAGCTGGCAATACTAGTGGGAGTTGTGTTCTTAACAACATACTCTTTGTGGATGCGACTGCAGAGCCTTCTAATGCTAAAACAAAAATACTCCTGGTTACACCTAGAAAAGTTGAGCTCTTAGATCACCAGTAAAGTATTGAAATTATTTGGTTTCTATTCGACACCTGCCATACGAGCATTCCAGAAAGGTTTGGGTTGTTTTAGTTAGACAAGAAGAAAATGTTTGGCACTATGTTCGACCCTGACCCGACACCATGAAAGCCAACATGTAGAAGTTAACTTGTAAATGTAAAGTAAAACGATGTAGCAATGAAACATGCTTGAAATGTTCTAGATCTGGTTATGAATGTGGTGGTTTAAATGTAACGATTAAGCTAAACCGTGTGTCCAGGTCGGATGAGGGAAGGATTTATTCGAAGATATCCTAAGATATCGATTTGACAAACCAGCTGAATCGGAGATTCATCAATTGATTACTACACTGATAGCGAAACATAAAAAACGGACACCATAGTATCCTTATCTTAAAAGAGGGGATTCGAATCATATATAAGAAATCATTAGTTTCAATTATTTTTACATTAAAGACACGGTAAAGCCCAATGATACAGTGTTGAAGTTACATCAGATGTACGATGTATTACAAGATGATTTTCCTAGCGATTTTCAAATTAAAAATTATATTTCTGCAATGAAGAGTAAATATAAGGATGGTATAATGCCCAGTATGGTACAACCATACAGATTTCATCATGTCATATTTTCATTTATATTTACTTGTTGTTGTTTTCATTTTATAAGTTGTGCCGAGTTCCATTCATCGCGATCTATCGAAATAACCCTAAATCACCGGTTTTCGGAATGATCCCCCCCTCTCCCCGTTGACCATCCTTGGCTCAGTACTAAAAGAAGTTGGGTTGCCTCGTGTGCAGGTGTTAAAATTGAAAAACTGTTCTAACTTTATCTTGAAGACCCTTTACACCTGAACATGAATAATACTACTGTAGAATGTAAATGCATCTAAATAGGATATAAATAAAACAACGAATTTCTTCGAAACAACGGACAGATTAACAGCTGAGCTTGGTTGATTTCACTTCTGTAAAAATCAGAAAAAATTTCGTTTAAAGCATGTGTTTGCGTTTCTTGGTGTGTTCTTAATAAAAATTTTAATTTCGTTAGAACTTAAAGACTCTGTATGTTAGAGCTTTAATTGCGTTTTTTTTTAAATACTGAATTTTCAATACAAGCAAGAGAAATTAGACTCTGGTAAACTTTATTGTTCAATTTTCCATGGTTATTTCGGACAACAGCACCTAAAACAGGAAATGGTTATTAATTTGTTTCTCAACCATTTAGTCCTTCGGTGGGTCAGCGATAACTTTACGAACTTATAAGTTTAAATCTGTAAACAAGGCATAGATAGCCCATTGTGCAGCTTTGCACTAAGAATACAACAGCAATAACAATTCAACAATGTAGGTATAATGACTGGATGTTCGTCATTTAAATACCGAAGAAAATTAATTTAATGATGTAAAGAAGAAAAACAAGTAAATCTATCGTCTATATATCTGCTATAGTACACGAGTTCAAGTTATTTAAGACAATATTTTATCAAACGTTCCTCATGAAAACACAAAAAGAATATTGCAACATCAGGAGTAAGACAAAAGATCAAAACAACCCCAAAAATTTTATCATGAAACACAAGGTAAAATAATTCAAAAGCGTTCGTTACAAAAGCATGAAAGTTAGCAGAAAATGGTAAATTTGTGAAAAATGATCCATTACCTTAATTAAATGGTGTACATTATCATCAAATGTCGTCTGCTTTAAACTGTAACCAAGCTAAATTTACATTTGACTAAATGTTCATTCTTAACAAGTTCTTTCGAATCATGAATCAGAAACTTAGTTGATCGACTGTCATAAATCCTATACTAGATAAAATTAGTCCAATGGATATCTCCTCGTGCACCTTAGCTATTACAACTGTCAGATGTTGGTAGACTTTTCGTGTAAATTTCCTTGGTTACGTATCCTTCTTTATATAGCTTTAAGGTGTACCGGCGAAGTTTGATTTCCATGGTTACTGTTAGATCCTCTTGAATTTATATAAAGTTATGAGTATCGCTTAATGAAGTCTCAATATTATATTGGTATTTAGTATTTTCAATCTGAACGGAACCTCATGTAGCACGTGGGCTAAACGGCCAGATGAAATACTCCTAAGGTTCGGGTATTATCATCTTTAATTTAGAATTACTGACAAGAGAGAGGGCGACTTATCAGTAACACTCACCGTATTTTTGGCTACTTTTAGTCGAATAGCAGTACTGATTATCAGAGACGTAACGCTTTCTACAGCTGAAAGTGCATAACGCGTTCAATTGTATATCGTGACTCGAGCCATGGATTTCCCGACTCGTAATCTGGCACTCCTTCTACTATGTCATGACCTTCCATCTAAACTTTAATATAATAACTCTTGTACAACATCGTAACTCTTCAGAGCCCAAGGATACAGACAATTTGTACTTTAATCTGTCTGAAAGTGTCATTTTCATTTTCCAAATATGACAGTTAGCTAATTATTATTGGCAAGCTCCAAAACCTACAGAAAAGCTAAAGTGATATAAACAGTATACATATATATATATATATATATACTAGTGTTCTGCACACCATCTTATTGTCAGATTACTTTGAATAAAAATTTCTATGTGCTTGCGTGGATATATAAGATACGAGAAGTATACCAAAATATGTGATCTTATAATCTATACTGAATTTCTAGAAAGGAAGACTTATGCATGGAATTACTGTTGACAAAAAGTTTTTTAGATCAAAAAATAAAGTATCCCCGAATAATGAAAACAACGACAACTAGAACGAAGTGATTGTATGATATACAGTCTGTATCACAAGACGTACAAACTCTCGAAGGCCATAAACTTGTTGAAACAACCTTATTCTTCACGTGGTTTCTTCTCATTTGATCATTTTGTTTTCATTTCGAACGAAAACGTCAAATGCATAAGAACCATGTCATAAGTCGGACATAAGAATTAAAGGTAAAGAACAGTTTAACATAGTGCAATGACAAAGTTTAAAAAGCCTTCTTACATGAGGAACTGAATGTCAAGCACGTTAAATATGTGTTCGCTGGAAGTTCATAGTTACTTGAAGAGAATGATGAGCCAATCATATTAGCAATTACAATTCGTGACATTTTTTAGAAAAATTATTGTCTCAACAATATTTAGTTTATTTTGTAGCATGTAAAGTTAAAGGAAAGAGCTTGTCAAATGATTGATATACATTAATTAGACTGCTTTCAGACACCTAAAGCAACCATAATTTCAATACAGATATGTGACAATAATCAATAGAGCTTCATTAACAATACACACACATAGTGTACTCTTTCTGCTTTGTTCGTCGGCGTTGTCTATTGTTTTTCAGTTTTAACATACCGCAGAAGTCTCTGAATGTGTAACGTGTATTTAAGCTTACTCTACATAATATACAGAGAGCAGCTGGTACTTTAATTTATCCCAGTATTGACCGAAAGAAAGAATAACATGCTTGCTAGTACAGTAAACTATATTATAGTATTAGAAACAGGCCAACAGAGGTATACTTTTCCCTTTTATCGTTTCTTTGTGATTGCTCTCAAGCAAGCTAGTCTTAGGCTTAAAAATATTGTGTCGAGAAGTTCTCTTTTAAAACCAATAAGTTAAGCACCGGAAGGTTTTATTTTGTTACTTAAAGTAGTTCAATGAAAAACAAGCTATACGTAAGTTCAGCACTCTGCTCGAAAAGCTGAGGATATAATTAGGTATTTGAAATTCAGATTTAGCAGATTTTTTCGACCTCAAGCGCTTCCAACGTTAATATTGTGAGTGGAAAAAAAAACAGCGAAAAGCTTAATCGATCTGGCGTTGTCTCGTTCATGAAGCCTCTTCATAGCTTATGATTGTTCCGCAACTTTTGTCAAATGAAATGACGTTAAGAGTAGGATTTATCCGAATAGTCGATATATCAATTAAGAGTATGACATCTCAGAAAATCTTATTACAATCTTAGTTACATTTAAGACCGTTATAGCGTTTTATTAGAGGTGTTTAAAATATATTCATAAATGTATACGTAACTCGCAGCTCTTGTTATATTGTTTTCTTGAAACCTAACTACTTTGCTAATTATATACACTTCATTAATTACTTATAGATTATAGATTTCTAGTTCCTTATCTAAAGTTTTGATCTGGCTCAGATCTTTGTTCGACTCGGGTACAACTAACACTGTAATGTAGACACGACAGATCGCTTATTAATAGTAAATCTTACTCAGCAAGTAAAAAAAAAAAGATAAAGGAGTAATGGTAAAGTCGATAGCTAAATTGGTCTCTTCTTCTATCAAATCCTTTTTCTTTTGGACCGAAAAATCATTTCCAGACTTACGCCTAAAATACCAAGAAAACCTTCTCCATTGATTTCTCTGATTACATTATTATGTAAATTAACAGTAGAATTGATGTTGTCTTCGAACGGAATACAATCGTTTCTAATGGAGTTCATGATGGCAGGATTTCAAGTTGGCCCCAGCCCAAAAACCGAGTCAAGACAAGAGTTTTTATTACAGTTCTAAAA
>NW_013665655.1:430613-464315 GCF_000517525.1 Limulus polyphemus | reverse complement strand
ATAAGACAAATGATAGGAAGGACCGCATCACATAATCTTAAATCCATTATAGTAACACTGTATTTGTAGTGTATGTACTTAAGTTATTGCTTTTGCTGCTGTCAGTTTGTAAGTTCCATCACACACGCTATTCCTTTTTGTAGAGTTCTCTTCTCAGCAAGACACATTGGATGAGCAAGAAGAATGGGAATGATGATAAATGTATTGTATATTTTATAAAGTATTTCTTCATAGTATTTTTTCAGCGTGACATATATGAATATATATATATATATATGCACGGATATATATGCAGTTGAAAGTGAACTATTAGATACAGTTCACTTCTGTGTCACTCTTTCTCGTTGAACGTTCTAAATCACAATACAGCGAAGACCTTAAATGCTATTGACCAGTTATCTGATAGGTTATTTATATGTAATCTGTTTCAAGAGTTACCTTCCTTTTTTGCTTGTGTATGTTTATGTGTGGAGGGGGGGTAATAAATGGTAGTTTTTCAAAAGACGCAACCTCTCCTCTTTTTTTTTTTATAAACAACAACATAAATATCTCTTTTTTTTTGGTGTCACTTTTAGTTTTAGCAATATATATATGTATATGACAGATTCAACCACAACTGAAAAAAGCTGAAAAATCTCTACACAAGTATACCTACCACACGAGTGAACGAGTTCGAAGCCAAAATGAATTTCTGGAATCATCAACAAGGATTATTGAAACATCGTACAAATATGTATAGGTAATATAAAGAAGCTAGAAATGTACTTTTGGAATGATTCACAGAAGGTGCGTTTTGTGTTAGAGGTTCAAAAGCAGAGCTCAAAAACGTTGTATACGTAGAATGATACACAAGATGATACACGTAGGTGAGCGCGAAATTTGTATAAGCCGTATTGTCTCCTTGAAAAAATGTCAAAAATGTTCCTTGTATTGTTTGACTGTCCGATTAATTGATAACTCGTCATTATTGTTACATTCTTTATTTTTGTGTTTCTCTTTTATGGTCCATCTGCGTATATCTATGCTTGCCCAGTTTTATGTTCTACCCCAATACAGAGTATGAAAACGATTTTTAATGATAGGATACAAACTATTGACTTTATAGATGGATAAATACGACTTTTGTGGAGTTTTATAAATGTGTAATTTATTCTACACAAAATTAGAGTTTGAATTATAAAAACTGAAATCATTTTGAATTTACAGAAGTGACATAAAGACATAAACTTAACAAAGTTGGCATACACAAGTGTATAGGTCATGTTGTATTCGCTTTGGTGAAAACTTCGGGCACTAATGCGTCAGAGCTTTTGTCATATAGGCACGAAACAACTACCACAAGTTGTCTGTGTTTTCGGCAAAATCCTTACGCTAAAGTTTTCTAAAGACACGCAAGAAACAAATGTTTTTCAGCCATTGAATTAAGCAGATAACCACACTCTTCGGCTATACTTTGTCACGTGACACTCGCCACCCACAGCAGACTGGTAACTTAGTCACATAGAGGAAAAGTTAATTTATCAGCCAAACTAGGAGCTAATACTTAAACTAGTCGTTTCTGAACATTTCAGTGTCATGTTCAGAAATCACTTCGCATTATGTTATAAAATGTAACCATGTCATGACTAAGCCAAAATGTGCACGTGTACAGTTATCAGTCTTAAAGCAGGTCTAAAAGTTACGTCATTAAGGTGAATACGTAGGTTCTGAAACACTTTTGATGTCTTCATAATAGATACTTTACTGCCTAAAAATACTACTTCCCCCATGTATGAAAAGCAAAATAGTTTATAAGAAGGACATTTAGAATAACTAGGGTGGATACAAGTGTAAGCAAATTAATGGATATATAGACACATAGAGGGTTAGCAACAAATAGATAAGCAAACAGATAGACAGATAAATAGACGAGTAGAAAAATTTTACTAAAAAAGATGCGTTTATTCACAGTATAACACGGAGAGAGGCAGAAAAATAAGTAAACAAATAATTTAACAACGACGTCGTTATTCAATTAAATCAATTGTCCTTACTGTTGGACAAGAACTAATGTAAGATGAGGAAAACCAGCCTTAGAATCCTGCTAGAAACATACGAAAACAGCTTTGTATGTAAAAACGAAATTATCTCATGTGAACAAAGTGTCTGTTGTTTGCGCAAGAAGAGTTAGGATGGTATAATGATTACATACATGCGATGTCTTCATTAACTATTATATTTTGAGCGAACATAATGACATATATACTCTATGTGTCCAATGATTTTAACCTGTGCAAAATAATCGGTATGACAGAGAATCGTGTTTCACTAATATAGCTGGATAATCGGTGTCACAGAGAAAGAGAATCGTGTTTACCTAATATAGCTGGATAATCGGTATGACAGAAAATCGTGTTTATCTAATATAGCTGGATAATCGGTGTCACAGAGAAAGAGAATCGTGTTTACCTAACATAGCTGAATAATCGGTATGACAGAAAATCGTGTTTCACTAATATAGCTGGATAATCGGTGTCACAGAGAAAGAGAATCGTGTTTACCTAACATAGCTGAATAATCGGTATGACAGAAAATCGTGTTTATCTAATATAGCTGGATAATCGGTGTCACAGAGAAAGAGAATCGTGTTTACCTAATATAGCTGGACACAGCCTGGCCTTCTGGTAGAGTTCTGATCTGACCAACCGGATTCTAATCCTTGCGATATCACAAATAATTCCCTGCACTTTAAGCTTTAGATGCGTTATTAGAGCGACAGCCAATGCCTTAGCGTGGATAATGGATGCTACTGATTGGGTACTTTCCATCTGGTCAGTAGTTCAAAATTATAGAAAACGGTAGATAGCCTTAGTAGCTTTGCCATAAATATACAAATACAAAATACAAATACTTAAAATAGCAACAACATATACATCACCTTTCTCAGATACCGACTGTATATACCGAACTTAAGAAATTGGTTGCATGAAAAACCAAAATAATAAGGTATACCATCCTAAAAGTTTAGATTGTTAGTTCATAAAGATGCACATATTTATTGATAATAAAACTTCAAAACATTTATAACTATTCACAGTAAAATGAAACTGAAACGACAATTACTGAAACCAAAACTGATGGTTGTTATTATCTATTAAATATATAAAATATTAAGTGGAAGCCTGACAGAATCTCTGAGTTGAACAAAATGTCATTTCTGTCCTCGTGACTTACATTTGACAACAGACAAACTAAACAAATTACTTATTCTTAGCTATATTCACAACTGTGTACTCTAGATAAAATAACATTTTAGACATTTATTAGTGAATATATCTTCAGTGTAAAGAATTTTGTATATTATTAGTTAGGCTTACCAGTGATCGGAATCGGTTCGTCATAGTTAAAACAATAGGGATGACAGTTATCCAAAAAGGGAACTGTATGTCCAAACGTAGATGTTACGAACCTCTGTTCAATCCTAAAGCATTAAGAAGTATAACAATCATATACTACACATGGGAGAACGGTAAGTGCAATAAAAAAACAATGTAAAGCTATACACTGTAAACTTTGACCTAAGACTACCTGTTATTGAACTCGACTTACAGACACGAAGCTATCAACTGCTTATCTTTCATAAAAATTGTATTAAACAAGCTCTGTCATGATATTAGTTTTAGGTATTTTTAAGATAATCGACTTGATAATATGGTATAGGTCGAGTTCCATTCCCTGTAGTTACAAACAGTAAACAAACACGTTAAAGAGTATGTACGGAAACAAGAATTAACCTCCATTCCTCACACATACAGGAACACATAACCCTGTTGGATATATGCTGTGGATAAAAACAAGAATTGGTGGTCGTACCGACCCTTCCTCCCTGCTCTACCAGTGTTACTATATATTGCAGGAACCACATCCTACGACCTTTTGTACGGTAATGTGTTGAAGTAATTGCCCTGACTTCAGTCTAATAGATAATAACACCCGCCCTTACCGTGCTAAATTAATCAACACATTCCTTGGAAAAGAGATAATTGACTCATTAGAGTGGTCTGCACAGTCACCGAAATTCAATCAATTCGAAAATGGAAGACTCAGCCCTTAAGAGAACTAGACACTAGAGATGGAAACGACTTTTTCAAAAAAATGAGTTAAGAATACCTTAGGATCTTATCAACACATATAGAAGTGAACTGATAACATGTAAAACACCTCATCATTTAATAAAATAAGCTCAATGACCAATCATTTACATTTAGATCATTTGACTGATCATCAGAAGCGTTATTTACTGAGAGGGTGCTTGACGTTATTTTGTCACAGGAACTTTTGGCTAAAATATTAGAAAATTAAACAACTCTTTTAATTTTTGTGTAGCATATTTATATAGTTAAACCTTATCGTTAATGAAACAGTAAATACAAGTAGGTATAGGCATATTAGTTACTGTATTAACCACGACAAATCGAATGTGAATATCTACAGTAAACGAAATGAGGAAGAAAGCTTTCAGCATACGAATGATATACATTAAAACAAGAAGGAACCATCAATAGCCGCGGCACTTGAAATTCCTTTAGGCAAAATTAGAGTAAATTAATCTATGAGACTTTTTTTTTCCTTTTTATTAGCTATATTTTTGTGCGGCAGCAATACCATGCGCGGGGCGCGCGTTTACCGGATTCGATCTTTTACTCATTAAGATCTCTACCAGCTTACCGTCAAATTGAAATTCTTATAGGCAGGATTAGAGTAAATGAGCCTATAAGATCTTGGGCATGGTTAAATACAGCAATCGAAAACTGCAATTAGATCTCAAATCGGTCAAGAGATGACAGAGCCATGAGCTAAAAGTTTGTACTTGAAAAAAAGAAACAACTCAGAGCCATTCTATATTGCCGCTATGCCGCGGCTAAAAATACAATTAGATATATATATATATTATATTTAAGGTACTATAAATAACATTAATAGATCAAGTGATTATACTTGTACGGTATTGTTTATATATTAGAATAATTAATATAAGCAATGCTACATATTTCAATATAGCGAGTTCCAAAATCTCTTCATTACCCACGTTTTCTAACATACTTAATAGCTCTCTTGTACTACAAATACAATATGTATTATTCACTTAACTTTACTTTGTTTTAGTTTTCAAGATTCGTTAGGAATAAATAGCGATAGAAACTGGAAGAACGATTCAATAGATTAGTCCTAGTTTATTTTTCTTCAACAGTAACAGACTCTACTTTCTTATTCTTGTTAAATGCAAATATTTCCAAATTGAATTAATTCGTGAGAAGTATGTTTCCTCAGTCATAAATTTCTCTTCACGTGTAATTAGGGATTTATAGCTTATCATATTTTTTCATTAAAAACATTTACTTATACTTAAGTCGATAAACGCATCTTTCTTAACGTCCAACTAAATGACAGTCAAAGTTATTTATTTTCAGAATCTCCCACCTGAAAAAAAAAGAAACCTCTCTCTGTTAATCTTCGAAATTCTCTGTTTCCTCGGTAATCATGTTTGAAGTTTACATGGTATAATTTAATCAATTAATTCTCCGGCTGTTACATTCTAATCAAAGCTTTGTTGACAGAATCTTTCTCTGTACATGCTACAATTTTTCAATTTTCGTCCACCTTCAAAGAGATGCGAACTAATATGAAACAATATGCCTCTCAAACTTCTCTTGGAATTAAAATTTTAAAAGATTTCTCCAGCTTGTTAAAATTGCTAATAAAATAAAGAGAAAGAACAAATTCCAGTTCTGATATCTAAACTGATGTCAATTTAATCTAGATTGTTGGAAACGAAGATATTAAATTAAATTAGCAGTGAATGAAACACGACTACGAATCTTAGGAACTTATATATATTTCGGTACGATATACTTGTTGCCCTCTAAGAATTTTATTAAAAGAATTAAAACACGAATTATTCAAAGTTTTATACTGAAAAGTGTAAAAAAATAACTTAGCCTACTGTTCAAAAGAACAGCTTCCAACTGTTTTTGTATTCGTACTTCTGTGTTTCATAAAACGCACATGGTTCCCTAAAATCTTCTTCTTTATATGAAAACTTTATATAATCTCAAGAAGATACCTCATTTACCTGTCTTTGCTAACTATACCGCTGTGGAACGTTTTGACAATTGGAAGCCTTATTGTGAGAGAGTGGTAAGAAATGGTTCATGACAATCTACAGAAACAAGTGCCTCTAACACATAAATCCGGAAATAAATACTCACCTCTCTAGTGGAAAGATTTTCTACGTTTATCATTGCAAATTACGCTTGTGTTTAACGAATAGTGAGTCTTCTGTTTTTCGGGGAAAAATGGCAACTGTGTTATTAAATTTATCGTAAAATCAATTGAGAAGACTGAAAAGTTCTTTTCCCTGCTTTATTCAGAGGCTGAGCATGACAAAGATCACTGTCAATATAATCATTATTCGTTATGAATCATGTCACAAGGAACCACCATATATTTCGTTTTCGTTTATCTGTATACTCTGTAACGGAATCAACTCGTTTAATGTATAATACGTCTCTTTATAATTCATTCGAGTTTGTATGGGTAAGTTACATATTTATCCCAATACAGACATGTAATAAATCATTACCCACCTTTTTAAATTAAATATTTTAAATATTGTTTTATTCGAAACGATTATATATTGTTTAACACAAAAAAGGATTTTGATATAAAATATAATTTAGTGCTAGAGATGTTACAACATTCAATCTATGTATCCAAATAATCTATAAATAAATGAATATGTCAATCTGAATTGATGGACAGAAAAGCAAACAGACCGATCTATAGATAGATTATCACGTGCAATGCAATAGAAGCCATAATGTTTTCTGGCGGATAAACAACCAACACATTTAATGTGATTTATAGAAGCAGTTTCATTACCATCAAATTTCAAAGACTTATTTTAATTTTACTTCAGCGCGTGAATTATAATTAATAATACTAGGGGGAGGGGCATAGTGTAATCAGAAAAACTATCAAATTTTCTACATTAGAGGTTTGTATTCTATTTTATTTGTTATGAACCGTAATGAAGAAAACAGTTACTAAAATGCTTTAATGAAACTGCCGAAAGTGATCGCATCCGTGCCTGACTGAAAAAAATTAAGAAATTTATTTTTATATAAATCGTCCGAGGGTTGGATTCTAATGTTCTTGTTTTAATTAATCTAACTTCAGTTATCTTACTTTTTTTCAAAAGCATCAAAATTTAACGAAATATGATATTTGCATACGCTTACTTTTCCTGCCATTTAAAAATATCAGCAAACGGTATGTTAAAACCTCGACCCTGCCACTGTAATTTAAGCATAGCGTTCACATTATGCACCTTTTTCTGAAATGTTCTAAACACCACAGGCAGGTTTCAGTTTCAGTCAAAAAAGCCATGGAAATGAAAGCATGTCATAGGTTTCCATGGCAATGGTCCCAGAAACCACACAAAAATTTACATGTTTCGATTAATCTTTCACGGGGCATAATCTAATATTCAGTGACAAATAACCAATGCTATTAAGTTTTTGCAACAGCATTCATAGAAATTATAATTATATGTTATTGGTGAAAATCATAAATATCTCATAAGTTTCTAATCTGAAAATCACAGATGTGTCGTAATGTTCTCTTTGATAAAGTTCATGAATCCCGTAAAGTCGTCGTAGCAAAGCAGATAGAAAAATGAAAATTCTGTGAAATCGAATATTACAGAATACTATAGACACGTTAATCACTACATACAAATAAATTAGCAACTCCCCTGTATAATATTGAATCACAAACTATGCTGACCAACACACTAGAGCTGTTGGAAAAGGACATAAAATTAAGAACTCCTTTTTCTTCTATAGATAAAATTGGTAAGGCAAATACTTTCACATTTCTTAACCCTTTCCTTTTTTTCTGACACGTTTACTCCGATCTCTAGCTGCATTGTCATTGAAGGAACTTTCTAGCTCCCCAGTGGCACAGCGGTATGTTTGCGGTATTACAACGCTAGAAACTGGATTTCGATACCCGTGGTGGGCAGAGCACAGGTAGCCCTTTTTATAGCTTTGTGCTTAAGTACAAACAAAAGCAGTTTTATATAATGCAAATTTATTTTCTATTTTCAAATAAAAGATAAAACATTCAAAATATGAATACAAACAAGTTAAAGTAAACTTTATATTAAATTTTAGTCTTCAAATTACCATGGTGATATAGGACGATAACACTTAAAACGGAAATGTGTCATACGTTTGATACTCAACAATATAGACATAATGTTTGGATGTTTGTCATTTAAATACTGAAGAACATTAATGTAAAAACAACGTAAAAGTACCATTTTTTTCTGTAGTTTACAGTTGTGTGGGCCAAGATTTTATCAAAACTTTCTCACGAAAATACAAAAATAAGCTTGCAAGATAAAGGGTAAAAGCTCATAGCAATCCAGTCTAAGTGTTCGTAAATTTTAACATTAACCACAAAGTATGATTATTTTGTAGAATAGCTCAAATTATTATAAAACATAGTATTTGGTATACCATCTAGTTATTAGAAAGAACAAAGACTAGTATAAAGGTCAATGTTTTCATCCATAGAAAGATCAATGGTTTCATCCACTGGATATATATAACCCATTACCGTAATTAACTGGTGAATTGTATCTGCTTTAAACTGTGAAGAAATTCGAACTTAGTTTAACTAAATGTTCATTCTCGATAATTTCTTTCGAAAACTAATTCATAAATTTGGTTCACTGACTATCATAAATCCTATACTAGATAAAATTAGTCCAGTGGATATCTCCTTAGCTATTACAACTGTCAGATGTTGGTAGACTTTTCGTGTAAATTTCCTTGGTTACATATCCTTCTTTATATAGCTTTAAGGTGTACCGTCGAAGTTTGACTTCCGTGGTTACTGTTTGATCCTCTTGAATTTGTATAAAGTTATGAGTATTGCTTAATGAAGTCTTAATATTATATTGGTATTTAGTGTTTTCAATCTGAACTGAACATCATGTGGCACGTGGGCTAAACGGCCAGGTGAAATACTCCTAAGATTCGGGTATTATCATCTTTAATTTAGAATTACTGACAAGAGAGAGGGCGACTTGTCAGTAGCACTCACCTTCTTCGCGACTTCTTTTAACTGAACAGTAGGGTTTTTTTTCATAATCATAACGTTCTCAATAGCTGAAAGGGAATAATACGTTCAACAGCATATAATTACTCAAGCCTTGGATCTTTCAATCTGCAACCCAGCATTCTAACCATTAGGTCAAAACCGGCCTCCTGTCGTATATAAACATATTATGAGCTTTCTATCTTCTTGTATTAATATAAAGATGTTAAAATATTTTTAGTTTGGGCCATTTTAGCTGCCATTGTACGATATCATTCACCTAAAGTAAGACCTTTTGTCATCTGGATGGAAATATAGCTGTAAGGTCACTTATGGTATATGAAGTTAGACAGGTACCTTTTCTACTACTAGTCAGATGACCTCTGGAGGTGACAGCCTTTCTTGTATACCCTTGGGGAATGATTAATCATGTGTGTAGAGCTAGTTGTTCTGGGTAAGTCTGATGATAACGACTGAAGTATCTAACGTGAAAATTGTTATATCTGGAACAAAATTTCAGTTTATTCAGTCTTATACAATCTCGGCAGAGTAATTTGGAATACCATCTAAGAGAGATGTAGTTTGTAACTTGAGATTACCAAGTTAATACTAACTCTCCATTAAAGGCAACTGTCCGTATATATTTTAACTGTTTAAGTTTGTTTATTGTGATTTTACGTTTGTGTTCAGTCTTTATTTATTTATCCTGTAGAATCTCCCGTTATTAAGCAGACCTGTCTTGTCGATCTAAGTGGAATCATTCTTAGCTTCCCCCAATGGTACAGTGGTAAGTCTGCGGACTTATAATGTTAGAAACTGGGTTTCGATACCCATGGTGGGCACTGCACAGATAGCCCGTTGTATAGCTTGTGTTTTACTACAAACAAACATTATTTCCCGATTATGTCACAGAGTGGACAAGTAAAGAGAAGTTTTAGGTGTCATAACCACAGGATATATTATTGAAGAGATTTTTGTATTTTAGCTCATGTGTGTACTGCCCTTACCTAAATTCTTATTACGTTCAAAAAGCTTCATTGTAAGGAAAGGACATTTTTCACAGTACGAAGAGCTTATGAGCAAGATGGAGAATAAGTCCCCGAAGAAAACAGTTCCACGAGAAAAATGTTGGCTATAGAAATTCTTTCCTGGATGTTGAACGTTCGCTGATACTGTGAAGGTATGTGACTTTTTTCTCATTACAACCAATAACTTAAGAAAGATAGTTGTCGGCTGTGCTCTATCCCTGAAAATCGACCTCAGTGCGAGAGCGACACGAACAACCGAATGTTGTGACAGCGGTATGGTACATCGTGAGTCCGAGACTGGTAGGGTCCGTATCTGTAGTACTCTCAGATCCTCACCATCCAGAGTAATCCAGATGTTTAAGGTACCTCGGCCAACACCTGGCCGAGATGTCATGGGAGATAGACTTGTGATGCCCTCACATGTCCTTGCGAGTACCTCTAAAGAAATTTCTCTCCAAATGTTTAAGGGAAGACCAGAAGAAAGAAAAAGAGTTGAATACAGTTTTCTGGCTTTTCACGATGATCCAGATGAGAAAGCATCAGAACTAGAGGTGAATAATAGCTCCAAGTGTCAGCTAAGACTCTCATGTCCTCATTACCGATAAACTTGATCGCTCCTCATAACTTAGGATGGTTTGTTGATCGTGAGGTTGACGGGATCAAAATGGTTTGGCCACCCTTACTTTTCAAGTTATCGAATAGAGCGTCACAATGAGATATACCTGAGATCTCGGGTGATAACTGATCAATTACTCAGTTAGAATGGTCAGGTGGTTGAACTATTGCCATCTGACAGGGTGTGAAGGTCATTGCTTTTTGAGCCATCAGTTGATGTTCATCATACAATGCACATATTGCACTCCGTCATTTTTACTTGATTATCGCTGTTAAGGTGGCTTGTGTTAGTAAATATAATGCCTAATACATCAAAGTTCGCACAACTGGAGATAATAGTTAGGTATTCGAAAGCAGACTCAAAAGGGTTTTGTGACCCTTAATTTTTGAAGCTAACTAGAGACCTTCTTAGACCCAAAACGTCCACCATTTTGCAAGAATCGCTTACTTAATCTAACAGAGATTCGAGAGTTTTATGGAACATCTCACTAGAATCTTTGCTAGGTTTCCGAACTATCAAGTAATGTTCACAGTGTAATATCCCCCAGTATGTTTATGGACATACAACGCTAAAGACCGGGGTTCAATTCCCAGCAGTGGACACATTAGATAGTCTAATGTGGCTTTGCTCTAAAATAAATCACCGTGCAATGTACATATTAATATGCGTGGTTTTCAATTGCTTATCACATCTAGGACACCTGGTGTCAGTAGATATAAAGCCTAATACATTTACACTTTTCATGACTATTGATGATAGTTAGATGTTCGAAAACTCAGGTGAAAGAAAATAGAGCTCATTTCATTTTGATATATCAAGTGGTATAGTCAGATAAAATGTTTGAACTATATTTTTATTACTACCATTCAATTATCATGAGTTAAGATAGCTTGAATGACTAAATACAATACCAAACTCATCAACTGTTGAAATATCTGAAGCTAGTTGCTGGAAGTTAGGTAGTTTGTTTGTAGTTAAGCATCAGTGCTCTGCCCACCACGGGTTTCGAAACATGGTTTCTAGCATTGTAAGTCAAAAGACACTGGGGGCCTAGAAGCTAGAAAGCTCACTCAACTGAAATGGTATTGCAGCCCTTGTATTCCAAACTATTGAGGGATATTTTGGGCAAAACGTCATGTGATATTTCAAAAGAATGGATCAATTGCTTCATCTAGCTAAATGACATAAGTTATATGTAGCATACTGTACGACCCTCAATAGATTCACCTTATCACACCTTGTTGTATATATGTATACTTTGCCTATATGCAGTGAGAATGTTGTGTTTCTCTTAAGTGTATACTGATATGTACGTTTGTGTTTTGTCTTTATTTATTTTTACAATACTTCAGTAACAACAAAGCATAACATTACTTCGAAGTAAATACCCTATCGAATCTCCTATTATTAAGTGGACTTGTCTTGTCTCCCTGAGACCAACTATTCTTACCTGAAAGTAGCTAAACCTCTCAGTTTTAATATAATAGCCTTTGTTTAACATAACAGCTCCACTCTTTCATCTCGTTTAATATTCACAATATCCTTATCGCTATGCAACTTTTTAAAACCTTGAAACAACGACATTTTAATTAACTCAAGACTAAGCTCCTGTAAATCATGAATACCCCATAGGTTTCTAATCTAAAGTCGATTGTTAATTCAAGTATTACAGTATCCCTGAGAGTGTTTCTAAAAAACACGGATGTGTCGTAATTTTCTCTTTAACGAAGTTCGTGAATTCAACAAAGCTGTCATAATTTGTCATAGCAAAGCAGATAGAAAAACCGAAAGTTTCTGTAGAATTGAATCTTACTACAAATAAATTAGAATCTCCCCGTATGAGATTAAATAATTAATTGCGTTCATCCGCTGATTTATTATTTTCCTTCAACCCATCATATTATTAGACTAAAATTCAACCATTTTGTTTGTTCAGTCTATTTTCTTTTAAACGTTTATCATTATTCTTCACTGAAACTATTGTATTTTAACTGAAAATGCAAAATGTGTTACGAAAAATGAGAATTATTTTGGAAATTCAGTCCAGTCTTTTAACTTTTCTAATGCCTATGTCCAGTTCTATCCTGCTGAAATCCGGAAATTATATGAACATCACAAAAAATAAAATCAAATACAATAAACATCATTAAAAAAATATCAAAAGAATCGCTTTGTTTTAATTTTTAATTTATAAATTTTAATTTAATTTGATATTGAGATGTGATTCCATGCATAATATTCTAATCATCACGTCAGTTACCCTTAGCAACCGGATGCAGGAGAAAAGCTCTTAGTCCACAAATATTGTAGGTTGTAATTTGGTTTAGTTTTTGTTTGCTTTTCACAATAAGTATAATGAATGGTTTATTGGTATTGTTTTTCTGGACTCTATGTTCCTTGCCAATTTTCTTACATTTCGTTTTTATTAGGGGAAGTGGATTAACTTCAAATGTGTTTTTTTTCCGAATTGAAATTAATGTAGTTATTGTTGTAGTTTGAAGTTAAGCAAAAAGCTACACAATGGGTTATCTGAGCTCACAAACCTTCTTTAGATATGGAAAAAAAATGCACATCTTTTGATGGGGATTCTTACCAATTTAAAATAAATGCAGCATTTATCAACTGCATTTAAATCACTTAAATCATTACTTAAAAGCCTCTGGCTGGTATCAGAAAGACTGTGCTCCATGCACAGGTTACAAATTATCTAGGACAATAACATAAAATAACGAGGATACTAGTGTGACGCAATGATATCTACTGCGTCGAAACCTATGGCGAAAATATGCCATTGGTGTGGGGTAAGACGGCCCCGCTGAGTGAAGAAGTCTTACCTTAAGTTGCTCATCGTAAAACGATCATACGTTATAAAGAATCAGAGAACTTGAAATGTATTTAATTTACGACCTTATTCGGCTGTCTATAAATCCTCAAAGTGGTAACATTAGATCAAAGTTGTTCAAAACAACAACAAATAGGAAGTCGCGCTTTATCATTCATATTTGCGCCCGTTCGCCAGTGTCTTTATGTGTGGAGACATGTGCACATTAGTTAAGTGTAACTTACTCTAGTGACAGCATGTCATAGCGTATGATGTACAGGAGTGACCATTTTACTGAAGAGGAGAGTCTTATCTCACCTTCCGCAGTTAGAAACTCCCTTATCATAAGGATCCGAGCGTAATATAATGGTTAGCGTGTGGAATTGGCGATCCTAGAGTATTTGGTTCGAGATTTCATGTTGGCAAATATGCTTTGCACTTTCATTTGTGGGGCATTATAAGGTGGTCTAGGGCGTAGCCTAGTAAATAGCGTGCTTAGACTGAATTTAGAGATCCAATGCTTCACGTCCCCTTGCCGCAAACGCGTGATGCACACTTTGAGGCCGAGGGTGTGCTATAAGAGTGACAACCAAGTCCTATTTTTCTTTCAAACAAGAGCAGCCCAGGACTGGTTGATAGGTAGCTGTCCTTACTCTAGTGTATGTGCAGGTAGCCCTTGTGTGGCGTTTCGCGAAAGTTCTGAAACAAACAAGTATTATAAACGGGACAGTCAATCCCACTATTCGGTTAAGAGTAGCCACATTAGCGACAGTTGCTCCCAACTGATTGTCCTTCGCAGTTAAAAATTAGAGTCAGCTATGAATCTTAAGATTTTTTTTATCTAACAGTTTAGACCATAGCGTGCAGAAGATGTCGTTCAGGTAAAACACAAACAAACAACCCTTTTCATGAAAGCTAACCTACTTTAATGCTTAATGTTTGATTCTTTACCTATCAATATTTCTTTGGCAAGTAAAGTCATCTACTGAGAGATAGGCCAGGTAAGATCCGGAAAAACTTTTCTACAGTATCACTACCTATAGAATATTATATCACATGAAGTAACTGGTCACAAATGGCGTTTTTTAGATACTAAATTCACATCAAACCTGCTTATATAGCAATACAGAAAACTTACCTTATCATCATGTTGTTACATAAGCAGTAGTGTAACTTTTCTTTATTAAAACATCGCTGATTCTTTTCATTGTGGACGTTCTAACTGATACAAGAACTCCCTTCAATGAACTTGTATTTCTTAATGTTTCTCGTAACAGCATATACGTAAACCTGAATAGTGTTTTTATTTCCTGTTATAAGTTTAAAACTGCTAGAAATAATAATATTATCTTTCTAAAAATTATTAGATGGTAACAGAAACGCATTGATATTCTCAAAAACTACCAAGTAATGTGCAAAAAGTTAAGATATTTGAAGACTAAACCACTTGGATTTGGAATTGATTGCAACGATCTATCTTTTCTATGATAATGAACAACTACAAACAAACCGTTTTAAGTCTCTGTAAATAAGAGGAAAAGTTATACACGCCTTTTGTAGTACTTTGAAATATTTCATAAATAAATTACCAAACACGTGTATTTTGATAAGTCAAGATGCAGCCATTCTTCCTATCGAATAGTGATCTATGAGTTGTGTTTCAAAGCTAAATATCTCCATTGAATCATCTTATATATTTATATGTTTCGTTCTGTAACAAAGCTCCTCTGTATATAAATACTTGATTGTATTTAGTGATTTGTTTTTTCTATTTAAATGACTTATGACAAAATATTATTACTACTTTAGAAGCAACTATCCAAACATTTATAAAATCTATACTTTCCGCATCTTAACGTGTTTTAAAGGTGGAACGCAGAAAAGATGTGATTTTAACCTACAAATTTCTGTTTACTTAGGTAACCCCATAAACATTTTATACCAAAACGACGCGATGCTCAGGAATTAACACACGAGTGAAACTAAAAGAAATCCTTTGAGCTACCTTATAAAACAAGTATGTTTCTCGTGAAAGAATAAACTATTTTACTCAAGTGAATTCGGTTTCTAGTTAATTTTATAGTTCTAAGATCGCTGATTTTAAATCCCACTATATGTTTACTTTACTAAAGCCTCCAAGCCCTGCGTTGGATAGAGCGCAAATATCTCGATGTGCAGCCTGTTGCTTGAAAAAACAAACAACCAAATTACTTTATTAAAATATTCTGCAGGAATAAAACTTTAAAAAAACCACAAAAGATCCTCAAAAAGTAGAGACTGATAGTTGTATTAGTATGGAAGCCCTGTCCGAATGTAACACAAAACTGTTAATGTCAAGGTACAAGAAAATAGTTACAACAACCATAAAACAAATGTAAGTAGTACATGTTACTTTAATACAGTTATGCTAACATCCACAGGTAAATGTTTCCATTTTGCAACGAAACACATTTCGAAATTCGACAGCTAAGTTAGATATATGTATACACCAATTGTTGTAGTATAAAAATTGTGCATGTTTGATTCAGTTTTTATCGGGTCTGTCTATACACAAGGGCTATCTGTGCATAGACGTCCCTAATTTTGAGCTGATAGACTAGAAGAAAAGCAGCCAGTCATTAGCACCCACCACGAATTCATGGGCTACAAATGTATGACAGAATAGTGGAATCCAGCCGTTACTCTTATAGCGCACCCACGGTCCAAATGTGCGGAGCGCGTTATTTGCGAAAAAGGCCAGCAAACCACGAACCCTCTGGTTCACAGTTGAGGAACGTTAGCTACTAGGTCAGGTCTGGTCCCATATAAAAGGCTATAGTCTAAATATGCATTTTTTTGTGTTAAGTTGAAGTTCTTTATTACTGGAGATAGCCAATAATTCCTGTAATGAATTCAAATTAACCTTTTTCTACTGCCCATAGCTTCCTCTGAGAAATCATGCTTATTCCTAAGTATTATATATGTAAATTTGTATGCTCATCTGATCAATAGGATCAAATCTATTGGCATGTTTCCATATGGGAACGTTGGAAAGAAAATCAAAATAATCACAAAATGGTTGTATGCATAACATGAGATATTTGAAAAAAAAATACAATAGGTTTATGAAGTGGTAATATATTTATCTTTAGATTGACCATAAAATATGGTTATAAAAGTTTTCTTCGATGCTTGTTCTCACGAAGATTGGTCGAATTTGAACGTATATGTCTAAATCAACCAATCACATGAGACCTTCGCAGAGCCATAAAGTAAATCAAACACTGAATGATCGTCATTTATTTCCACTAACTCCGACATAGGCTCACAGATAACAACATAATTGTTTTTAATGGCAAGATAAACTGTAAAATGAGTAAAACAATGTTATTCCTTTCGGTACCTAAGTTCCCAATGTTTCCATGTGGAATCACTCAAGTTCACACTAATTTTTACCGCCTTAATTAATTAGGGTGCTATAAGCATTACATGCATCAGTAGAAGGTACAATAAATGCCATTTTATGAAATAATACATGGAATTTTCTAAATGTTTTTTACTTTAAATTATAAGAAGGATGTCAGTCCGTGCATCTAACTTTCGGCATTTTTGTAGCATCATATCTTTCACAAACATTTAGCAATTTTGGTGAAAATTCAAGCTTGGAAACATTACTTTTATATAATTAAGATTATGTCAATAATAAATCTCAAAAAGTAAAGGAATAGTGCTTGGTAGCCAAAATACGTTATGTTCCCACACGAGAACATTCTCGGAAAAAACTTAGTCAGCTGTACAGTAGAACGTAATAGATTTTTTTTTAAAACCATTAAGGTATTTTTCCCATGACTTCTTCTATAATCCACAGAGAATTTAGACTTTTAAAGCATTGATAGATAGACAGTCTATAACACAAACATTCAAGCTCTTGACGAGTGTACAGTTATTGTTAAAAACTGTGGTTAACTTTTAAGTTGCCTGTAGGCCGTGTTGTCAAGTGCACTGCCTATCTGGGTAACAACCGTTGAAGACAAATGATCCTATGTCGCTTACATGGAAGAGGAGGAACGTGATGAGGATGCTGAAGAAAGCGGAGTATCACGCTGTTGGATATTCTACCGTAACACTACAGAAATATTTTATTTTACTACGTCCAGATTGCTATTAGAAGCCGTTTGGGATTTTCTTAGCTGAAGAAAATTGGATACAAAAGAGAAAGAAAAATCTTGATTCTGAAGTCAAAATTATATCACTATCCACCAGAATTATCAATTTATAAAGAGAAAAGCTTTAATGTCCGTTAAACTGCGAGTCTTGAAATCCTTTGTTTATGACTAAGTTGGAAGAAATAATCCGTTAAACCGAAAGTCTTGAAATTAAATACTTCCATTTAAGTTCCAAGTAAACAATAATACCAAAATTTTCAAAGTTAAATCAAATTACACCGAATATTAATTTACTCCAATGTTATATAATTTTGATGTTCTTATAATGAATTAGTGATAACAATAAACAATGCCAAACAATGAATAAATAAGTCTCACAATCATATATTTATGGTGACCTTAAATATTCACGAAACTTTATGAATCACAAATATACATTTCAGTTCTGCCAAGTTACAAATCCCACATAATATTTTATTTTTATTTTTTTAAATAATAATAGGTTAAATTAAACAAGACTTATGTACCTGTAAATAACTGAACATCAAGAATACTGTTCACTAAATCTATATTATCGTGGTTCTCATATATATTTAATCAAAAAGAAAACCACAACAAAACATGCTCTCTTTTAGTTTTAAAATTAAAACATGTTAAGCAAGCGTTACTATCTATAAAACTGAACTTCAAGAAGATTACATCACCACTTTTCTTACTAAAACAACGTATGTTACATGGTTTCCAGCTAGATTCAAAGAAAAATCAAGCAAGTCGTTTGTTCCTGTCACATAGTTTTTAAAAAATTAACACGGTGTTAATGCATACATTAGATTGCATCATAAAGTCATAAGGAAGTGTTGTCATCAGTTACTCCATTTCATTTTGTGTCCAAGGCCAGGCGTGGCTTTGTGGTTAGTGTGGTTGGACTTTAAATCCGGACATTCATGGTTTGCGCCCCGTTACCGCATAAACGCCCTCTGCACTTTAAAACCGGAAGTACGCTATAAGAGTAGCTGTCCAATGTCAGTATTCGGTCAGACAATAGTATCTCATGAGTTGGTGTTAAGTGCTGTTGACTAAGTGCTTTCCACCCTGGTCTATCAGTTCAAAATTGACACAACTATGCGCAGATGGCTCTTTGTCTAATTTTGCGCGAAATATAAAAATAAACGTTTGTGTTTCTTCTTGTCAATTATAACGTTTTTACTTTCTATGAACAGGAGATCGATAGCTATCTCTGCAATTCTAGAAATTGTCAGTCGAATTACTATAAGTGGAACATTTCCATTATTTCCTTTCCAAAACGCACAAGTTCACGGATTTTTAGGTCTCTCACACTGGAATTCATCGGACTAGTTTTGTCTGAGATAGAAATAAAAATTATTGTTAAAACATGGGGCAGAAGATAATTGAGATTACAGCCTTGTGTGCTAAAAAGGTTAGGCTTTGAATTTCTATAGAAAAATCAATATGTTTTTTTGGGGGATAAAGGAAAAATTTAACTCAGTTTCGAGGAAGCTACTAAACCTCATTCTCTCCAACAAATTGAAACATAAATCAATGTTTGGAAAATAATGATTCCCATTCTCCGCTAAGTTGGACGATAAAACCTTAACCGTATTTTCTATTGGTCTATTGCATCTGCCATATATTTATTTTCGATACACACACATATATATATATATTAATTTCCATTTAAGATATATAAAACGAATTTAAGATCACTGTAATAAATATTTTTCTACATCAAGAGTTGGTGGCTGAAGAAACCATTACGTATTTAAATTTGTATTTCTGATATATATATATATATCATAGATATATATACATAAATGTTCAAAAATTAAATCTCTCTACATAATTTGACGTGCGAAATATTTTCTGTGAAGTGAATATGTACAGTTTTCAATTTGGAAAAATTCCAATTCTATAAAATATCATTATGTTAACTAAAAGTAACGAATGAGCCCACTTTTTCAGAGCTTTTCAAAATATACGCATTTGCATTGTGCTGGAGGAATGATTCATGAAGAAAAATCGTAAAATGGTTTAATAATAACAAAAGAAAACCGTAGTTTCAACTTTAGAGATGTTTACACTTTCTTTTTAATTAACTGAAAGTAAAAGTTCCAGATACGTAAAGGAAAGTACCATAGACACTTTCTGTACATAGGAAACAACCTGGCGTGTTTGATTTTCTTTTGATGACGTTACGCTCTCTATTCTAAGGCCTTTTTCAGGTCCCTTCTTTGACCTGAGCATAGAAATTGAAACTTTATCAAAAAACTTCAGGTAGTTTTCATTCCACAAAAGATTCCTAGGATCTCTAAAACAAAACTTAAGCCTCTACCAAAATATTTAAAATCTACCACTATCTCTAGAAATTGTAAGCTTAAATATAAATATAAGTTAGTCTTACGATTCAAGTAATATGTCGTGTTTTTCCGCATTGTTGAAACATTTTCCCAAACATTTAACTTCTAAAGTTTCCAGTAACATTACTTTTGACATATTCGAATTACAGGGTATTACATAAAATTAAGTAAAGGGGTAAAACAAAGAATAAGCAAATGAAGTATCGTATAAATCTTATGAAAAACCTAATAGCCATATCCTTATTATTTAAGATTTTTCTTCTTGTCGATAACTATCGAGTATGCAGAGCAGTTATCCGTTTAGAGAAAAATATCATTATTTTAGCTCAAAGCTATACAATGAACTATCTACGCTTTGTTTACCCCGAGGAACCGAACCCCAAATTTTAATATTACAAGTCTGTAAATTTACCGGGGGACATTTTAACGATTGTGATAATGACTACTGATGTGTGTAGCAGAATTAATACTGCAAAATAACTATAGAGCATGTTAGCGCAAAGTATAGAATATTACAGAAAAGTTATCGTTTGTGATAAACAACTGTTACTTTAATACAGTAATTTAAAAGTCCATTTGCAGTGTTTTGACTATGATATATTCATCAGATGTGTGTAAAAAATTAATTAATGGTTACCTTATAACGTAAAAACAGAACAATTAAATATATTTAAAAAACATAGATGATATTCATAGTTGTGCAAATATGAAGATCAATGTTGCCTCCTATAGGAGATCATTCTTGCCAAAACATCTAGCTTTTTCCTTTATCCTACTTGCTTGCCGCTTGACTGGATTGATTTAGTTTCATTAATAACTCATCCACGAAACGTTAACCATCAATGATTCCTTTTACTTTCACACAAGCACACGCCATATGAATTTATAGCTGCTACATAAATTTATATAGCATATAATTTAGTTGAATTTTCTAGATAACCAAAACTTGACGAATTTCAATCCCAGTTTTACGAAACTAACGAAATGGAGACCGTGTTTGCTAGGGAAGATCTCTATCTCCACGTCTCTCTTCACATTGGGAAGGGGTTCAGTTTATGTTATGATTACATACATTGAGGTACACTGCCATCCCTAACCAGACTGAGAAAATCTAGATCGACCGGAAATTACTTTTCTGTTCTGATCGTCAATTTTTTTTTTCCTATTTGGGGAGTTGTAGTAGTCTGATTCCGTTTTGTCGATTTCCTCTTATCAGACTCAGGAGAGCAGTGCATATGACCTGGATGAAAAATCACCTCGTTCCGATATGTGCCGCCAAATTTGTTGGTTAGACTTACTCATCATACTTTCCCATCATTCTCATCTTGTTTTTCTCCCACTCTTCTTCTGCTCATTTAATTCGCTTTTTTTTTCAATAGCCATCGGTTTGTTCATATATTTTAAGTCTTCTGAAACAGTCCTTGTAAAACATCTAGAAGAAAACGTTATTTTCTACAAATGACAGGCATCACGTAAGAAGCCAATGTATATGATTGTGGGTTCAAATTATGACTGCTATATTTGAAAAATACTGATTCATACAATTCTTTCAACTATAGTCACTATACTAGCCCCTGGTGTTAGATTTTTAAAATAGTGTATGTTATATGGGTTGATTTATAATTTGTATAAGAGGCAGCTTACTTGACAAAATGTTTTCCTTATTTAATTCGTTTTTATTTACATGACGTAGCTCTTTCAAATTTAAAATGTAATTGAAGGTTGTAATAATACATTTATTTTGTACATTTATCTAATTAGTCTAAGATTATAAACTAGGATTATACGCTGTTTTTTAATTCTCATTACTCCACTAATATGTGGAATTGTTGAGATACTTTCAGTGTTATTCGGTTATACAGAACACATGACACAAAATACTACTACCGTGTGTGATCGCAACCCAATTAAGTTATTAGTTGTTCGTAAAAAATGGGATATGACCAAAGATGCCCCAACAACTGTCGGTGAGCAAATTAAGTAGTTCCACAGGGTCCCCGAAATTGTTCTGTTTCAAGAGTAAATGAATCCAAAATTAAGAGTAACCAATATTTTTATTTCTTTCTAACCAAGTTTTATATGTCATGCTGTGTTGTAGTCTACAGAGTGAATAATTTTTCTCGTGAATCATGGCATGCGCACGTTTTACTGACGTCACTATAGTACAAATTGCAACGTTAAGCGTCCGCCATGTGACGTCAGACAACACACTACTGTATTGTAGTGTGAGTGGTGACTCCTTCAGGAGGACTTCTCCCCCCTATGGGGAAATTCTTCTCAGTGAGGGAATATTTTAATGTACTCTGCACACCATTTACAAACAGTAATAGCCATCAATTCCTATTTAATTTAGCATCATGTATTACAAACTTTAAAATCAGAATTCCAGTGTATCAAAACAATATTAGTTTTTAAAAACTCATCAAACAATATAAATACTAGTTCAAATGTCAAATGTCAAGCAATTATTGTCCTGCAATTTTTCATGTAAGTCAACTGAGAGTTCTCCTCTTTCGTTTGAATCTTATTCTCTTGACAATTCGCTGTATACCCGTGCTTTTCTGACCTATTTGCCCCTTTTATAGATCTCTGGTTGTAATTCAAATACACATAGTTGTAGCTTGGATATTTATCATTGTGATTCGGACACCAATAGCTGTAATTCGAACACCAATAGCTGTGATTCGGATACCATCGTTGTAACTCGGATACCCGTGTTTGCAACTCTCACATCCATATTTCTAAATCGGACATCTTTGCTTGTAGCTCGGACACCCATGGTTGTGACTCGGACAATACCTGTGGCTGTAACTCTGACATCTACGTTTCTAAATCGGACACCCATGGTTGGGACTCGGATCCCCATGGTTCTAACTTTCACTTTTAGTTGTTGTGTTAAAACTAGTAATCACTGACGAAGTACACAATTTGAGATCCGGCTATGATACTAGGTTTCCAGGTATACCATTCAATTTTCACGTTAAAGACGCAACAAAATTAACATTAAAGAGTAAAGACCAAAACAAGAGATTCAGTGAGATATATATATATATACAGATATAATTATCCTCATTATACATTGGTTATCGTTAACTCATATAGAACTTAGCCCTTGAATTTTTGAATATTTCGTTCCAGAAAATCATTGTAAGTAACATGTTTTTATCGCAGAATTTTGAGTATATGTAAAACGATATTTTTCCGAATCTAGATAATTAGTCAAAAGATAATGTTTACGTGCCTCAAATATGTGTTACTGAATATATAATATAACATAAAAAATCAAACTGTTATGGATGACAAGTTTTTCTTTATAATAATCAAAGTCGATCTGCAAAACCTAAGATCATTAAAATGGTTACGAGTGTATAGATTCTGGTTTAGAAATTCAAATTTACCTAATATACAAGCTTTTCTTTACTCCAAACGTTGTTTAATACGTAATTCCTTTGATGCCTTTGCTACCTATCAATGTACAGATTTTAGTTTATGAATTCTAAAGATCTTTAGTGTATAGTTTGTTTGTTTTCGATTCAAGATGGCTTTTTGAAAAAAAAAATCTATTCTTAATGATCAAAACAACCAGCAATTATCTGTGAATCTTGAATACATAAGTGATGAAGTTTCCTTCATTTGAATTAGGATGTTCTCTATGAACTTGTTTTACGAATCCAAACAAAAATATCAACAAAACAGGAATTATCAAGGCTCTATAGAGACTCCAAAAATGTATTTAATCTGGTTTAGATATTGCACAAAGTTTTAAACGTATTTTGAAAGACGTATAAATTAGCTTGCAACAAGTTATCAAAGTAGTAGTAATAAGGCATTTGTCATCAGCATTTAAAAGCGTCAAATGAAATATAGAATGTATATATATATATATATATATACACACAAACGCGTGATGAACAAACGCCATATATATATATATATATATATATTATAGGTATATCTGTATTTATGATATTCATGACTGGCATATAATGTTATTATACTAATTTTATGGATTTATTTTATTACACCAGATCATCATTCAGAAACTGCTTGCTTAAAAATACAACAACATCTCCTTACAACTGACACTTAGTGAACATCCATTGCAGCAAGGAATCCGTCATCAGCTCTGATGCTTGAATTAACCGAATGCAAAGACTTGTATCCCGCCGCTTCTTTGTAAAAGAACAATTATTTGTGTCTCTTGTTATGAGGGAAGATTTAAATTTTTTCTTGTTCATCCCGAATTTTCTGAGTTTATGGGAAGATTAAGACGTTAAAGTCCCTTTTATTTACTACTTTGTTTTTTTTTCTTCTTCTTCTTTGGCTTGTAATAACGCATTCCTCAAAACTAGTTATGTCACATATTAAACTTGATCTGTGTCTATGAGAAAGTGGGTATTAGATAGTTTAAAAGCTTTCATGAATGACCTTAATATCCCTTTATAGGGGCGATTAAAACATACATGAATGAAATAAATTATTAAAGTGAAGGAAAACTACCGAAACCTGCTCTAGACACCCTACATGCAATCAGATGTTTGGAATTATTACAATATGGTGGTTTTTGTTAATGTTAGATATCATTTATGTTGCATGGATTCATAAGACTTCACGTTTCTGTAAACAGTATCAAAATGGATTTGTTATGTCCAAATAATGTGGAAATCTCCTAAATAGTGTATAAAAAATCATTGTTATTAAATATATTGATTGTTATCCACGGATAGAAAAAAAATTTTGATTTGGTATAAACTGTTTGAAATTTTAAATTTTTTGTGACTAAACTAGAAAAATTAAATTTAACTTATGACAACCACACAACATTTTGTAAATGAACATGCAGTGCTCTTTTTGGACCTCAAGTTTTAAAATAACAACTTCTAGGATATTGTGATGATTTTATTCGTATAAGAAGTAACCAACAGTATTATAATATAAAAGACTGTGTCTAAAAACATGAGAAATAAAAAAATTGGGATATTACAAGCAAATTAGAAAATAATAAAGTAAGAAATTTATCAGTTACAAAATTTTTTATGTATTTTAAAAGGGTACTTTAAATTGAATTGTTATTCAAACTGTTTCTTATTTGAATGTCTTGCAGCAAGAAAAAAGAAAAGAATGACGAACTTTGAAATGTTTTGCAAATAAAGTTTGAGAAAACAAACAAACAGACAAAATTGGTATGTACAAAATACTTTTATAGTAACTAGATGGCGCTTCTGTGAGAATTGTAAAAACAAAAGTCTGGTTCAGTTATAGGGAGCTAGAGTAACAAAACAAGTATATTCAGTTCAAGGATTACAAGAATCTGTAGTTCAAGGTTAACAGCCTGAAAAAAGTCTTAAGCAACTTTTACATTTGTGAATTTATAACAATATACATATACTAAATAAAATTTTGCGTTAGTAAAATTATAATAATGTACATAAATTATTAATGTTCTCACAACAGTCTTGAGGTTACATTTATCATCATTGTTACTGCTTTCAGGTACAAGTACTAAGAACGTATTTCGAACATAATTCTAGCTTTGGACAAACTGTTTTTAATAACATAATCTCCAATGCTTAATAAAGATGTTGTGAGATTGGGATTCAACTTTATGAGCACGAGATAATTGACAGCAGATGATTGGTTAAAATGACTAAGAAACCTTTAGCGTTGGGTTAGGGTACTTGATAACTCAACGACTTATCAAAGTGGTTAATATTCTATTCTGAATTATACCTTTCGGGCTGAAAAGCACCACCTGGAGACTAGATGAAAGTGGCCTATAATTTACTTCTACGTGAGTATATTGTTTGTTTGTTATGGATTTCGCGCAAAGCTATCTGCGCTAGCCGTCCATAATTTAGCAGTGTAAGACTAGAGGGAAGGCAGCTAGTCATCACCACTCACCGCCAACTCTTGGACTACTCTTTTTACCAACGAAGAGTGGGATTGACCGTCACATTATAACGCCCCCACGGCTGAAAGGGCGAGCATGTTTGGTGTGACGGGGATTCGAACCCGCGACCCACAGATAGCGAGTCGAGCGCCCTAACCACCTGGCCATCCCGGGCCAGTGAGTATATTACTGGCTATTTTTAGAAACTTTAAATCATTAACAAATATATGCTTAGAACATCTGAGAATAAACTAGTTTGGTGCAACCACGGCTCAATTTTAGTGTGTAAAACGGTTGATTCAAAATATGATGAGTGCTTTCAATACACATTATTTTGTTGGTGCAACCACGAAATTTCAACGAAATTGTTTTTGCGATTTACGTATAGGATTAACATAGAATTATATGTTCTGACGCTATTTGTTTCAGAGCAAAACCACGTTAGCCTATTTGCTGTGTCCACCGCGGGGAATCGAGCCCCGGACTTTAACTTTGTAAGTCCGTTAACTTACCGCTTTTCCACAGGGGTCAAATGTACGTTTTACTTTAAAGAGATATTCATGTTTGTTGCTGTTTAGCGAGTTTTAAACAATGAAATAAAGCCTAACTCCAGTTACGATCAATAAGCATGGTGAAGGATATGAAAGAGGGTCTTAGACGGAAAGTCTATGCTGTTTTTTGTTTTTTATACTTTGACAGGATTGTTAAGTTTATATGATCAGCACAAAAGTTAATCCAATGATTAAGTCATATAAGAAAAAGAATGTTTCAATTTAAGCACAAAGCTACACAATGGTTTATCTGTGCTCTGCCCACCACAGGTATCGAAACCCGGTTTCTAGGGTTGTAAGTCCGCAGACATATCGCTGTGCCACTTGGGGGCTGACATCAGTCAGTAAAACCGCCAAAATAGATGCAGTTCTAACCATGGCATGTTCTCCTTCCATCTATTAGTGAAATGTTAAAGATTAGATCCAGTTAATCACACTTCCAGCCGACACTAGGGGGAAAAAGATAAATTATGTTTCTTAGTGCAGAGGAAGGTAAATTTGACGTTCTAGTTTGTTTTGAAGTAGTCTATAATAAAAATAAAACTTTCACATTCTTCCTTCCACAGATGCTAGAAAAACAAACACTTTGAAGGATAACTATCATGTCAGTTTCCATTCAGACAGTGCTTATACTATAATCCGAAATAATACGTTAACGCCTTAAGATTTTTGAAAGTGCTATTCATTATCTTATTTGTTTCTCCTTTTTCCCCAACAAATGTTTTATGTAGTTGGCCCCGCCTATTTGTAGTTACTTAATGCACATCCTAAAAATAGACAGGTCGAACAATAGCTCTGGGAACACGAGATTTCTTCTAATAAAGTTTTAGTATATAAAATGTTGTTTTGATTTCAGTTATCAGCTAGACTCGAGTTGAAATAGAAGTTTGTTCAAAATATCAATGGTCAACAGAAAAGATTGAAGACTACATAAATTTAAAGATTTTAATGTACACCAGAAACAACATGTGGTGATTAATTAAATGAATTAATAAGTACTTCTGAGCATAAATAAACTTTAAAAAATCGGATTTTCAAAAATACCTGACATATATCTTTTATAACAAACTGATTAGAATGTACTTAACACCGTGATAATATTTAATAAAATTTTGTTGTTGTTAGTACAATGCTACACTAAAGGCTTTTCCCACTCTGACCATTGTGAGGAATAAAACACCGGATTTTGGCTTTGTACGTACGTAAATGTACAATCACCCACTGGAGACTTTTAATAAAAGTATAAAATAGAAAGAATGCAACGAAGCGTCAAATGGTCCCATTAGTCATAACATTTTTTACATTACTGCCAGATAACTACATCTAGCTGCTGTTTTACATTTTCACCAGTTAATGTTAAAAACATTCACAACATAATATCAAACCATTCTCATGGTAATAAAACTATTCGTAAGTTAGTGTTAAAATCATTCACAAGTTATGTTAACACAATTCACAAGTTAATGTTAAAATATTCACAGGGTATTGTTAAAACCATTCAAAAGGTAATGATAAAACTATTCGCAAGTTAATGTTAAAACTATTGAAAAATTAATATTAAAAAAAACATTCACAAGATCCTAATAAAACTATTAAGATAATGTTAAGACTTCTCACAAGTTAAAGTTCAAACCATTCACAAGGTAATGTTAAAACCTATCACAAATGATTGTTAATTATATTTCCAAGTTAACGTTAAAATTATTCCTAATGTAATAATAAAACCATTTACAATGTAATAGCCCCCCAGTGGCACAGCGGTACGTCTGCGGACTTACAACGCTAGAAACCGGGTTTCGATACCCGTGGTGGGCAGAGCACAGATAGCCCTTGTGTAGCTTTGTGCATAATTAAAAAAAAACAATACAATGTAATAAATCTATTCACAAATTGATGTTAGAATATTCTCAAGGTATTGTTAAAACCACCTACAAGTTAATTTAAAACCATTCCCAAATTAATATTAAACCCATTCACAAGCTAATGTTAAAATATTCTCAGGGTATTGTTCAAACCATTTACAAGTTAATGTTGAAAAGAAATGTATGGCTAATGATCGAATAATTTGATGGATGTCAAAGTTAGAGCCAGTTATCAATACTGATTCTCAACTGTCCAGATCAAATTGTCAGTTACAAAAACTCGATAAATGGAAACATAAAAACGATGAAATTTTTTAATCACATGCTGGCTTTTAGCAGAAAAAGTTTGAGCCGTTCCGACTCTTCGACTCATTTAGATGTTTTCTATGTTTCTTGTTTCAATTATCTTGTTTATTTTTCTGACTTTCATGCAGGTTTTTTATCTAACTGCTCTCATATTTAAAGCATTCTTTTTATAATATAACCTTTAACAATAACAAAAGCTATTGTTATTTTCTGTATTTTTATTACTTAAAATACTTTAAATAATGTCGCTAATAAGCATTATCTAAAAATTAGTAATTCTACTAAATTTTAATTTAAAAGTTTGTCTTTAGATGGCGTTTTACTGACCTTGAGACTGTATCACTTCTCGCCTTCTTTCTATCTTGATGTTTCACTAGATGGCGCCCTATGTTATCAAAAAAGAGTGTTGATGGTGTAGCTAACGCTTCACGTACAGAGCAAATGTACATACGCAGCTGGTTCGCTGATGCATTTTCAAGACTCATGAGTATGTGAGCGTGATGTATATAAGTGCTCGTTCTTATAAACTTTAAACTAACCTGACTGTAAAAATATACCCTCTAAGAATTCTAAGAATTTGTACCAAAGGAAAAGCAGGAAAGAAAAGAAAACAATCTAAAAGTTGACGTGTTACTTTTTCATCTGTTTTATTGTCCTTCGTTTGATACAAATAATTCTTTTTCCCTTACACTAAAATTTGACTTGAAGGCCAAGCTTAATTAAAAACCTTTTTGGCCTCTTAAACTTAAAGGCTTATTTTTCCAGTCAGAATTTCGTGTGTTTCGTTCACAACGAGATGAAGAATCAGAAATTATTCAGAAAATTTGGTAGACGCTGGGAATACTCTACACTTGAATCATTATTGCTACTGATGTTTCTGTCGACCGCTGGTGAGTAGATGTAACATTGTTTGTAATAATCTTCTGTGTTTTATATATTCCTAGTGAATAATGGGAAGGTTATTGTACATCTCGTCTTTATGTTGCCTTTTCTGTTCTAAAAAAAACTGTTTATTTTTCCATGTCGTGAATTATCTGTTACACTCGTTTTATAGCCAGATCTCTGTTAGTGAGTGACGTTTTCACTCGTATGTGTTCTCTTAATGAGGGATCATAAAATAATTATTTGCGTATAGTTTTGTAATAAAATAATTCAAATTCAGATTTGATATATACTTGGCTAATCTTGATCAATAACAGATTCATTCTTTAATTAGAATATTTCTGGTAACTCCTGTCTTTGTAAAAAACTGTTTTGTGTATAAAGTATCTACAATACTGGGAAGACCAATGTTAAGAAATCGTATAATAGTAACTTAATGGAAAGGTAAATAGTCGTTCTTTTCATTTTCTTCTTTCTAAGATTTCTATGTTGGCACAGAGGATCTAGAATGTAAGAAGGTATTAGACTTAAGGATATCAAAATGAACTTTTGGTCACAGAATATCTTAATAAAAAGTGTCCTTATAATATAAGATCACGTCACGATCGAACAATTCAGAATTTTTTCATAGATTATAACTATCAAGATCTGAATGTACTGCATTGATACTGAATTTTGAATTAGATATTTAGAGGTACTTGTGTGGCATGCATTTGGAGTGAATTTTTATTTATAAACTTTAAAAAAATGGCTTCAATTATTTCTGGATATAAAAACCCGACTCATTCCTTGAATATTGAATTGTTTTAAAGAGTGTTTGATATATTTACTATTGGATAACCTGTACGCGCGTATAGTTTTCTACTGTTCATATTTTCTCATTTTTTGCACCTAGAAAAAGGCTTCTGTGATTTCGTGATATCAGAATCGCAACGATAAGGAAAATTTCATATGTACTTTTTAATATTACAGGGTTCATAATTTTGGCTTTATCTATCGCAGAACCGGATTAACTCGTCTTAACAGGGCTATGTGGTAAACCTGAAACTGCTATGGTGCTATGGTTGGACTGGTTTAACCTCCATCTACACCTAATTCTAAAACATTAACATTTCTAGAATTATACAAAACAGCGTACATTTACGTATGTTAATAACTCTTCGTAACTCTTTAGTTCTGTCAGAAACGCTGTAGCGATTAATAACAGGAAACGTTAAAGAACTCACAACTCAGATATATCCTGCTTAATCCGAGAAAATATCGTGACAGAAGTGCAACAGTACCAACACGGGTAAAACTTAACTTGAAGGTTATCACTTTGCAGTAAAATGATGTTTTTTCGACGGTTTCTCTGTTAATTTTCAACAAATGTGAATTAATTAATGAATGAAATATCTTATTTACAGAAAATGTTCCTGTTGGTAGTCGTTTAATAATGAGAACAGCAGTATAACTTGCCTTACAAGTACTCGTATTGAAATTGCGTCATAAAACTAACAAAGCTTTATAAGTTACACGTTGACGCATAAGCTTTTAGATGAGGTATTCATAAAAAACCTGTTAGCTCATTACCATTTATAAAAATAGACTCCACACAAAGAATAAAATCTCTGTATTCATGGATTTTAAACAGTGTACGTTTTAAATTTCTGTTTATTCTAACACTTTAAATGTGTTCTTGTTAGAAGGGTCCTGGGTCAATAAAAGGTCTTGTACATTTCAGTGTATTAACATACCTAATATAGCAGAACTAACAGAAGGCATTTCTGGCATGTTTCAATGCGATAAGACATTTTCCACTTCAAGTATTATAGGTTCTAGCAATGAGTTCAATTGTTATGATCTTTGTGAGAGTGTAAGAATATTTTCATATGTTTATTATTTTATCTTTTTGTCTTTTCAGTTTTGAATTTTTACTATAATATACCAGCATCTTCCTGATTTTAGATTAATGTCGATTTCAGGTTTAAAACTAAAAACATGTTTTCATTATTAAGCAGTAATCATATTTGTCTAAAAATAATTATCCACGACACAAACATCATATTAAAACACGCTATTGGGCTAGATTGAAATACGCTGCTATACTAGATTGAAACTGCTGCTAGACTAGATTGAAACCGCTGTTAGACTAGATTAAAACCGGTACTGGGCTATATTGAAACCGCTGCCAGGCTAAATTGAAATGCGTTGTTTGGTTATATGGAAACCGTTGCTAACTAATATTTAGCAAAACACGCCGCTATATCAAAATAAAATGTTGCTTAAAAGTGCCACACTTTCTTTCTAATTTTGAAATATTTATGAAGAAGTAACTATTACGCTGAGCGGATTCCAATCTCGCCTGGTGTCAGTTTACCCTTTTTCAGAAAAATAGATAAATCCAATGTTATCAGAGTCAATTTATTTTCACGTACGCCGTAATATATTTGCAGACTATCTGAAAATTACAAAGGCCAACATTCGCAGGCGAATGCAACAGGTTCCCGCCACGCAATCCCAACATGACCAGTTTTGACATTAGAAAAATCGAAAACTGTATATATCACTGCTTGGGACCTGCAAGAAGGTATATTTGTACCAAATATCATGTAAGTTAGTTGACCAACATAAGAATAGTTCACAAAAAACACCAAATTGTGCTTTCATCACTGAAAAATTGAGCAAAAGACAAAAATTCTAAAATAGTCTATATCTTTGTTTGGGTATTGCATGTAAATTGGTCGAAATATTACCAAGAAATGGACCAAAATCCTTATAATTATGTTTTTTGTGACATTTTGACCTCCCTAAAATAAACAAAAGGGACATATCCTACACTTTTGTATGTATATGTATCGGACCTGTAGAAAAGTATCTTTGTACTGAATCTCAAAAATAGACCCAAAATCCAAAATTTTTAAATGCAATCTGTTGGGTACATGAAAATTAACATTTGTGCCAATTTTCATCTAGATTGCTGCAAGTATGACTACACAGGAGCCCAAAATATACATTTTTGGTATTTGTGATATTTTACCCCATAAAATCCTTGAAAAGGACTAAATAAAAACAACGTTCATGGGCGTGTTGGACTAAGATATAATCCTGCCAAGTTTCAAGTCAATCCGCCCTAGAAATGAAGAAATGGCGGTTGATTTAATAATGTTTGGAAGAAGAAAAAAAGAAAAAGAAACAAAAGAAAAACGGTATGTCTTTTTGTGGATGACCAGCTGCCTTCCCTCCAGTCTTACACTGCTAAATTAGGGACGGCTAGCGCAGATAGCCCTCGTGTAGCTTTGCGCGAAATTCAAAAACAAACAAACTCTCCGTGGAGACATAAAAATAATGATATTAGATAAAAATAGGGATTCACTACGTTTCTTTAAGAAGGGTAGAAGGAACGTAAAACTCGTGTCTCACTAGCACTGTTACATTTACATGCAACATGAAAATGTAGTGATGCATGGGAACGTTTAGGAAGCTCAGAGAAGCAACAAATGTTGACTGGTTGACTCGGTAAGCTTGCTTCTGTTCAGACTAAACAACTGACCCAGGAAATGTTCTTTGTACGTGACTTACGCAAGTATCTAAGTTGTCCAATACCATACAAGAGAAAGTCATTAAACAACGACCAGATCCTTGAAAGAACCAAATCAACCTAGACTTGTTTTTCACGTGTAACGTTACAGAACCTAAATATTTAAGTGAATCTAAACCTTCTTTTGTCAGTTTTCATGAATTTGCATCTGTTTTACCATGATTAGACTGGCTCTGGTAATATTATAATTATCATTTCTTTCCTAGTTCATGCTAGTATGTTGTTACGTATTACAATTTCAAATAGCCTAAAATTGAGTTCAATTGTAATTTATAGTTAGTAGTTAAATAAATGCTGATATGTATCCAATTTATGATATTTGCCAACAAGATTGATACACACAGTTTTCTTTGTTTTATACAAAGATATTTTAATATACAAACAATAATACAATTTACAATAACAGTTATTACAGACAGCTACTACAAACAATGATTTATATACAAAGTTCCACAAACTTACAAGCAATATAAAGTCTTCTTTCTTAGTTTAGTAACTT
>NW_013665655.1:424911-430592 GCF_000517525.1 Limulus polyphemus | reverse complement strand
CTGTCAATTTTTTTCTCACCGATGAAGTTGGGTAATGTTTTCGTAAAATCACTAATGTCCGATGTGAATCCACTGAAGTTAAATGATTTGTAATGTTCGAAGTTTACAAATATTCCTGGTCAAATATCTGAAGTTTCCCGATTAATTAACGTTAATCACAATTATAGCTTCCGAGATTTATAGTATACCAACTATATTATACCAATAATATATACTCTTTTTTTTTTTTTTGGCGCGTCGCGTTGGTTATATATTTAGCCGTGTGGAGAGTTCCTGAAAACTTCAGTGCACGTAACAATACTGACGCTAACACTAGCGTATACGTACACACATATATTCTCGAGTGTAAGAATCGACAATACATGTGTGTATCACTCAACTATACAATGTTTTTTTCTAAACATTGTTTTCTTTAGTGAAATGCAATCCTTTAGGTATAAACATAGAATTTGAAAAATTACTATTTTTCTCGTGAGTTGGACATTGTCCAACCAGTCACGACTGAATTTCCTCAACTATTTATGTGTAAAGAGATATGAACACTTAGCGGAAGCAATAACACTGAAATATGAAATATATGCCAATAATGTTGTACTAGACGTAAACACATCAGTGGCGAAGGTTACATCTCGCACCGAAATGTCCGAAAAGGAATATATATATTGACGAATAAGTGCACGTTAACTTCTGTTACGTCTTCCTACATAAAACTCTTGAAATTAGTGCTTTCAAAGCCTATAGAACTGTTATTAAAACTGCCCAGAAAATCTTTAAGACTGGGGTTAACCGTTGTTAGAATGATGCATCTCCCACGTGATCAGGGAGTAAAGTAGCTAAATACACGTGATCTTTATTTCCGATTGGAATGAGCACGAAAGTTCTCAGTTCCCAAAAATACGACTTTAAAAAGACAGCTGCTTCTCTGAGTGAAATTTCTGTTGTTTTGGATGACACATTCCAAAATGAAAGTGAAATAATATATAATAGACCTTTTGGCATCTGATGTGTGCATTTTATTTTCTTATATAAATTACTAAGGTAGATGCGATTTCGTAAATATCAAACTATGTCTTTATTAATTTTTTAAGAAATGTGAAAGCCTCAAACATGACATTATTGTACTCGTATCTATAAATAAAGCAAAAACTGATATTTAAAGTGACTTGAATCAATTAACAAAAATTATTATTTTCATGAATAATAAATTGATTTGTACAAACGTCTAAGAAATTTCTTTCTGGAAGTTGGAGTCCAAATAGCTGAACAGATGATTTGCTGCTCAGTTGGAGTAAAACTTAAATTATCCTTAGGGTAGGGGTAAAGGGTAGAAGACAGGCTCTTAACACAGGATAATGGACAATGTCGATCTTGACAGGGTGAAAGGAGATAGCCTGTTTTTAAGAGGAAAACTGAAGGTATTGTCTTTACAAGGGAAAAACGAAACAATAAAAACAAACTAAAATGTGTGATGAAGTAACTCTGGCTTGATGGAGAATAACCAGAAAGGTTGTAATTACAAAACATCTTATTGATATGCTGTAGTATAATAGATTTTGGACTGATTGGAAAGCTTGGAAAAACGTTTAACCATGATATATGAGATGGAAAAGAACCCTTTTTAAGGTATGTATACTAGGGAACCCTAGTTTAAATAGCTAATAAAATGGAAAGTGATATTCTATTGAAGGTGATATCAAAAGAACCATTTTAAAAATGTTGAAGTACAGACGATCCTGGTTTGTCGAAGAAGACCGAAAGGAGCTTACCTTGAAAATTGGAATGAACGATATGATTTTAAAAAACTATAGTAAAGGGAATCCTAATTCCCGAGAGGATATTGAAAGAATTTTAAAATATGGACAGGAAAGTTTGTTTGTTTTTGAATTTCGCGCAAAGCTACACGAGGGCTATCTGCGCTAGCCGTCCCTAATTTAGCAGTGTAAGACTAGAGGGAAGGCAGCTATTCATCACCACCCACCGCCAACTCTTGGCTACTCTTTATGGATAAAGACAACTTAAAATATGAAATGAAAGGAATCTGTTTAACAGACCGTTGAAAATGGAATTCTAGTTCCCGAGAAGAATAGAAATAGCTTAAAATATGAAATGGAAATAACTTTAAACGACTGTTGCAGGGAAAATTCAGTTCCCGAGAAAGAGGGGATAATCTTTGGAAGTAAATATGAAATGAAAGGATCCATGTTTAAACGATTCTCATAGAGAGTATACAGGTTTGTCGCTAAAGATCAACAAGTGTGTCTTTAAAAATGAGGCGAAAGTTAAGAGATTAAAATAAAGGATGATCTTGATTGCATGAAGAAGATGGAGAAAAATTGGCTTTTAAGTATGTAATGGAAGAGCTACGTCCAAGTTCTTGTTATAGAAGTGGTCTTGGTCTGTTAACGTAAATGGAAAGAGATTTGTCGTTAAATGTGGGATGAAATGAATCATGTTTGTAGAGGATATCCTTGTTTGTAGAGAAAGAGTGTAAACAATTTGCCGTTAAATATATATCTACTTAGAAAACTGTAATAGATAGAATCTTAGTTTGTTGATAAAAATATGGAATATGTTGAAAAATATATATGTTATACAAATATGTTAAATATGGAATATGTTGAAATATATATGTTATACAAATATGTTAAATATGGAATAAATAAATTAAAAGATGTAACAGATTGAATCTTGAGCTGCTGAGGAAGATGAAAAGAGCTCTGGCGTGAAGCATAAAAAATAAGCAATATCTGAAAAGCTATTGTAAAAGGGATCCTATTCTAAACATGAAAGAAGAAATCGTGATTGTTTTTAACACTGACTTGTGGCATCATGCAACAAAAACATTTCAACTTCAAGAAACATCTGTTAGCCATTATCAGAAATAGCCAGATAAGAAGGACTTAGACTACTCCTATCACAAACAAATAAAAAGAAACTAATGTTCATATTGAGGAAAATAACATTGTGAGTAATCATATTTTCAAGCTACCTTGATTGTTATTTCATTAACAATTTGTTTTCAACTTTTAATTCCTTAAACCATGAGAATATATTTTATGGAATAAGTAAGAAATGAACTCTTTGTTTTGAAGGCCATGTGTTTCGTGTTATAAATGGTTGAGCGTGACCTAGGGGTTTGCAAGATTTTAATATGAATTCAAATATTCATAGTTTGCGACTTTTTGCCGCAAAAATACGCTCCGCAGTTTGCGATCGTGGACACGCTATAAGACAAGAGTATCCTAAGAACTGGCAGTAAATGCTGTTGACTAGCCTCCCCTCAAGTCTTTCATTTCAAACTTGGGACAGCTATGTACAAAAGCCCTAGTGTAGCTTTTGCACGTAATTCTGAGACAAACAAGCCTTGTGATAAATTATTTTTCTAAATAGTTTAGTGGGTATAGAACTGATTTTCTTGATAATTAAGTTTCTCAAATCATTAATGTATATTTAAAAAAAAAAACTTATTTTGTAGAACCAATTTCCTTGATAACCAAGTTTTATGAATGCATTTTTAAGTAAAGAACGTGCATACGGAAATGAATTCTTGGACAACCAGATTTTTCTTATCTCAAATAAGTTCAAGTAATTTAGCGTGTTTTAGAATTGAGTTCATTGATAACCGCATTTTTTTCGATTTCTCTAAACACCTACTAATAATTACCAGTTTATGATCTCCTACATTTGGTAGTTTATAATAAAAGAAATAGATATACGATATGCTATCTTCTCTGAAATAAGCCTACTCTTACACTTGAATTGCATTGGTAACAAACTTTGTTATACATAATTGTTAAAGAAAGTACCTTTTTTGTGTTCATTCTTACGTTCTTACTTTGTCTATATAGTACACAAAAGTAAGTAAATATAATAAAATATAACCTTTACCTAAACTTATCACTAAGGCTCAGTGCTTAAAGAAATATACTTTCGAAATGCCAGACAATGTTATTTGCTCAGAGGGTATCCACTTGTAGAGAATAATAAGTACAGTGCTGTTAATACTGCTCCAATGTTTATTCTATCCTGTTTAATTAACAATATTAATGCAGTGGTGAGAACAGAACCATATTAAATCTAATAAATCTGCCTTTTCGTGGTGAACTGCCATTAAAAATATTTCGATGTAGTATTTCAAAACTCTATCGATATTTACGTCGACATATTATATTAAGGACGAAATCTTTGTATTTGTTAAATCTTTGTATTTTTTGCAAATAATTTATAAAAATTAAATTATCTAGTTTATCGTACTTGAACTTTATCGTTGACTTTTCATTGTTTACATATTTCAGTTTACATATTTAATTTATTATTTAAACGATTTTTTACAGCTCCCGAAATCTGTCTTTCTCTATTCTACATTTATATAGTAAAACTTCTGAAAGGCCTTACCAAGTATTTACTGGACCAACTCAAACATATAGAAAAACATAGTATGATATATGTCATATCTACACATGCCACAATCTTGTAAGTACAATACTTAATTAGAACTTTAAAAAATGGAGTAAATTAAGAAGAATATTCCTGGTTACTTAACCGTATGGTGTGTGTGATATCGAATTTGAAAATAATCAAATCTTTGGAATATATAATCGTGAATTATATATCCAGCTTGATGTCCTTGTGATTTTTCGTAGTCACCCATTGTCATCCAGTCATCGTTGGATGGTGTGTAATGAAACAACATCTCCTGGGTGATGCAAAGGATTAGACGTACTATGTTTGACTTTAAGCTTTCGGAATTTAAATAAAATAATCTTGTAAGTTAAAATACAAATTTAGTGGTATACAACTTCCTAAAAATCATGCTTTATAAGTAGCATGAGTTGATACTTTCTACTTGAACTAATGGTGTCAATATCTTTGATTAAATTTGAAGCAGGTGAAGAACCAATAATCTAGGGACCGTCTTCTAATAATGTAAATGATTTATCATTTAGTACAAGTAATAGTTTGTTAAGCAATATAGCATGAGAACTATAGAAATCAGAGACTTTCCATGTATTAAACTGTGATTTATTCAACATTCCAAAAGCCTTAAGCGTTTATTCGAAATGCAATCCTTCCTGTATCGCGAGAACTTGACGAAGAAAACACCACCGTTCGAAAGTAATCAAGCGTTTTGTCCGTTTTTTTAATAATTATAATTACTTTTCACGATACTTTTTTTACCTAAAACCTTTGTATGTATTGGTGAGTAAGAGCTGCATCATTAAGTGCTTTTAGTTAAACGAATTATACGAGAATTTAGAGTATATTCAGCTAAACCAGAATTAAAATATAAAACTACTAAAAGTTATAAATCAATATATCCACAATTCTAAAACCTATAATTATTATAATGTTTGGAATCTCAGTAAGATATTCTCAATGTTTACGATGTTTTCCCTCGTAATTCCAGTAATATCTCACAAGGTTCGTACAGCTTAGAAGAAAAACACTAGTCCTAAATTCAAACATTAAGTCAAAAATCTTTACAGGTCTAAGTATAACCAAAAACATCAAAAATAGTTTAAACGACATCTCCAAAAATTGCCAACGAAAATTGAATAGGCTATTACTCACAAATCACAAACACACTATAGACGTTTTCTAGTTATACACACACACACACACACACCTTACTTATACTCGAAAGATGAATCTCTATAAATATAATAGTACTGTCTGTTGTA